>NC_057947.1:12933570-13071070 GCF_018555375.3 Anguilla rostrata
GTTTGAATGTTTTGGTAGCCTACGTAATATGCTGTCCCAGCACGAATGCTTAGCATTTTATAAAACGAATACTAAAGCAAGAAAAGAACAGAAGAGCACACGTTATAATTCCAAGACGTTGACAGGCTATAACCAAAACTAGGCTACTGCACCGCATAACGTACACGTTTTACTTGAAGTTATTATGAAAATAAATTGGTTTGCCGCTGCATATTTTCAAACATGGCGGGTAATGGCGGAAAATAAATACAACACAAATGCTGCGAGTACTCAACCAATCAGAAATGTTCAGCGCTGCAAACTCCACCCAAAAGGTTCCTGTACTTTCGGAAAGTACTACCCCCTGAGCAGGAACGTTTTGGGGGGTAAAACAAAGCCCCCAGAACTAAATTTAGACCCTAGTTCCTGCGGTGGAAACGCACCGAGTTCCTCAAAAGGTTCCTAGTTCCGGGGTATAGTTCCTGTGGTGGAAACGCGGCTAAACAGGAAAGAAATGCAGCCAGACATTCTCCTCTGCCCTTGTGGATAGCTACAGTTCTCCCCATGCAGTTAACCCAGATGCTTCGATTTAAGCAACCACATAAATTGCCATTCTCTCTCTCTCCATAAGGGGCATAGACCGGAGCTATCATATTCTCCACTTCCAGTCCTGTCTTGCATGGTTCATGGTTAAATACAAAACAATATCGAACGCATATATAAAGATAATCTAGCACACAGACACAAATCAAAAGCCAATAGGAGACCCCCAGCAAAGAATGCTCCTTAGCAGCATTGTTTACAGAAAAAAGTTCAGGAAAGACATTTTTGAGGGCCTACAATATTTTTGTCCTTCAGCACACAACATGAACTTAACAATGGTCTCATTTCTGGAGTGCCCTCTCCAAGAAGAACAAAGCACTGCTGTGAAATTGAGCAGAATTACCCCCTCTGGAGTCATACGAGGTGAGTCCAGTTGGCCAGGAGTAGGATGACGCTACTGAACAGCATTTATTAATATTATAATTATTGTTATTGTGATTTCAGGCAGAATGCTTACTGAATTTGTTTTCTCTATGAAAAGGAGGTCTTAATAAGCAGATCTATGAGTGAAGAGGGGAACTGGTGGGGATTTAGCCCAGGCTGGGATCTTAAAAGATGTCCTTTGCCCTAGATATGTGTCATATTTTGCAAATATTTCTCATTCACTACTTTAAGCGTGTAAATTGTCCTATCCTGTATAGTAAAAAGAAAAATATATTATTTTCCTCACATGCTCCTCTGAGTGAAATTTAACATTAATAAGATTAACAGAATGCTTGTGCAATTAACTGGTTGTGCATGGGGTTGGGGTAAGTGGAGAAGCTGGCTGTGATGCATTAATCCTGGCATGAAGTTGTTCTCTGGCTGTCTCTCCTGTGCCTCTCCCAGGCAGACTGTATTAAAATGCTGCTGTGTGTAAGCCTTCGATACACACTCAGCCCTGCCCCAGAATTCTCCAGCTATCAGTCATGACCAGCAGGCTTTATGTGAGACATGGTGATGTCATCTTTGTTTGCTCTGGGCCTACGTATAGAGTCATATGCACACAAACGCGTAAAGCAGAGATTTTCTGGTCTGTCAGACCGCTATGCGTGTACATTTCTGTGTGCATGCGTGTGCACATACAGTATATGCATGTGTGTGTGTGTGTGTGTGTGTGTTTTCAGGCACTAGCTAAAGAGTGGAGATTGAATACTTGTGTTGAGAACTCACTGTGAAATGGTTTATAAATGGGAGATAAACACTGTGAGAGCGGATGCTTAGAGAGCTCTCGACTCTGTGCTGATACTGTGATCTTCCATTCTCTGCAGGGTATAATATCTGGGAGGATGTTAAACACACTGAAAATGCATTTCAAAGGAAGCTCTCTCAAGGTCCCACTGCAGGCTGTGCGTCATGCAGTATCCTCCCATTATAATAATTTAATCACAAGGAACTATCAGATAGCCTGTAAAGAGACGTCTGTCAATATCTATCAGAGTAAGACAATGAGGCAGAATGGAGAGAAAGGGTATGGTGACAAGATGAATAAAAATACCCCCAAAGACCCCTTAACTTTGGAAAAATATATAATTTTCCTCCCCACAGCTGGATGGTAAAGGTTGGCCATGAAGCAACACACTCACTTCTCAAGGTTAATGGTCAGCCCTGTTATCAGCTTGCTCTCCTCCCCTTAGCTTCAGTAGGTTGCCATCTGACCATAGAGATGAGAAAGAAGGACTCCAAACTTCTACAGTAGTTACCTGGTTTCGTTAGCTAGTTTAGGCAAGCTAACTATTGCACAATTACTGCATCCACGTAACAATGTAACATCAACAATGCATCGCCTGCCCTGTTAGTGTTTGTGTGTGAATGAAGGCAAATGGCGTAGGAGCTGTAGTGCTCTTATAATTGAAGTCCCTGCTAGCGAGAGCAGTTAGCCATGCTGTGATCATCACACTTATTTGAATCCACCACCCCCCCCACCCAAAGTAAGAGATACCTTTTGGAACTGCAGCCCCCGGAACTCTTAAGCCACTTTTAAAAATGTACCCCCAGAGATTACTTTTCACCCCAGTCTCTTCTGTGTGTGAAGATCTATGAACGGCAGAGGTGGCTAGATGGAGGAGGAGAGAGAGAGTGGGAGAGAGTGAGAGAGAGGGGGGGATAGGGAGAGGGGGGAGAGAGAAAAGAGAGGGGGGAGAGAGATACAGACAGAGACAGAGAGAGACAGAGTGAGAAGTGATAAAAACAGACAAGTGGTGATTATTCCCGTCTGCGGTGGCTGTGAGAAGTTCCCGCTGTTGGCCTGTGCGGCGGGTGTTGTGTCTGATGCTTTCTGCAGCTCGCTCTGCGATAGTGCCTGCTTTCGGCTCTTAATGCTCCGTCTTACAGGGCCCATAAAGGCCACTGAGTGGGGAATGGAGCTCCCCGCCGCGCCACAGTGCATTACTCCGGCGTCACAGCTGCTGGAGTAGGGCTCCTAAACTCACTCCCAGCATGCCCGGCTGCACGCGGCGGCGACCGCACGGGGGGAATCTGCGAAACGACTCCCACGCGAAACGCCGAGCTCGCTCCTAACCTCCCGCTCGCCAATCTGCATTTCTCCGCTTTTTAATTAGCATTGCAGTTTCCTTGGAAACCCGGAGATCGGCCAATGACCAGTGGCCTCCAGGGCAGTGCCAATTCGGCTTTCCAGCAGTCACGGTTCCATCAGCGGAGCCAGGAAACAAAGCTGCGGTCGCTCAGCCTCGGTCATGCTAAATTCGTGAGTGGGATTCCTCTGCTGAAGCCACGCCTCCAACGTTAGACCCTGCTCTGGAGGGTTTAGTAATCACATCCTACAGCCACAGTCGTCAGCAATAACCTGTTTTTCATGAGAACCATCACACACTCATCCCTGCACTATGCCTCTCCAGGCAGCACACGCCCCAAGACGGGAAAATCATGTTGAAGATCATCCCCCACCAAAATATGTATACATGAGCTATACTGTTTGGCCACTTGTAGCAATAATTCAGTGGTATTCAACCCTACAAGGACATATTTAAGATAAATATTTTTATAATGAAGGGGTTACTGTGACCACTTTTGCACACACATTTACAGACACATTTTTCCATAAAGAGAGATTGCTTCATGTGTCTACATCACCAGGAAACTCTTGTAAATATCCTGCTTTAACACCCACACCAGAATTTTTTCATTGTGTATTTACACAAATTTTGTCTGTTTGAATAGTAAAAAATAAAGCTGACCGCTAATATAATCAAAAACAGTGATGATGGTTCTTCTTAGGAAAGAGAAACTAAACCCATTAGCCCCCACATTACATTTTATTCACCTCGCAGACACTATTATCCAGAGCGACTACACAAAAGTGGAGAACATCGGTGTTTCTCTCATGAATACAAAGTCCACATCTCTGCACAACCCTGAAGATTTAATCTCTTCTTGTACAACAAAAAAAATCGCAGTCAATGTTTCCTCCGTGTCTAATGCCGCACCCAAAATCCTAACACCACATCCTGCTCCCTGTCGCCTCCAATCACACATTCTGCGCTCTTTGTGCTGGAGCCAGCTTCTGTGGTGCCCCTCCTCTTGGCGAGACTTTGAAACAGGCCTAAGGCTGGGGGGTGTGGGTGAGTGTGCGGGGCAAGAGAGGTACAGAGGCTTGTTGACAGAGGGTATTGATGCCAGAGGGCTCCGTGTAACTGACCCCGGCACTGGCATTAGTCCTGGCTGCTTTAGACCTGCAATTCAGCAGTGACAGGCAGCATTTACATTCATTAGCCGGCTGCACACCACCTTTTCCCCATATGGCACTGTTCCACAGCTGTCAGGAGCACTGAGCAGTCATATTGATCACACTCGTCTGAGGGAAGAGCATGCTAATCGCAGGCTAAACATTTGTCTACATTGTGCACCTTCCCACCGCATGCCTTGACTTCTGCTTAGGCTGGGCTGCTGCTGCAGTTTTTGCTTCGCTTTTGGTTTGTTTGCATTAAAAATAATATCCAAATAGCATGGTTTTGGTTTTTCAGAAAAAAAAACCTTTATGGTGATGAGAATGATGATATTTATTGTTAGTATTATTATTAGTAGTAGTCGTAGACGCAGCAGCAGCAGTAGTAGCAGCAGTAGTAGTATTTTATTACATACATTTCTGCAATATCAATTGCTGCAGTCCTATAAGAAGCTTGATTTTTCAGATGGCTCTCACTTGAGCTCACAGAATCTGAAAGCTCATCTATTTGCACACAGGCTAATACATTCATTTGATACTGATGCTAATATCCAAGCCAAAATGAATAATATGTGCTCATTGGGACATGGCCTGGCAAGCATATAATTTTGCTGATACATTCCAGGGACTGTAGTCCACTATTTAATCCATTCAGTTACTCAACAGCACAGTGCTACTGTTACATTTTAACATGGTTTAGTATAAAACCAAAAAGTACATTTGTAATTGCCAGGTTCTGCACTAGCATACATTTAAGATTGTTTGCACAGATTTGTAACTTGACCTGGGAGCTTTGCCGTGCCCGAGACACATGGAGTAGAAAAATGGCAAATGCATAGTTTTGGCCAGGATTTTTCTGCCCCATTTTTTTAAATCAATAAAATAAATCAGCATTCAGTGAGCTGATTGCTGGTGGATGTGTGTGATTCCCAGCAGCATATTTGTATTTTGGAAACTGCACTTCAAAAAAGGGAATGCGCATAGGGTATCTCCAGGGCAGAAGACAGACATGATTTACCCAATGTGAAACAAAACTAATCTCTCACACCTCATTTCATTTCACAAGTGATACATCAAAAGGCAATCGGCTAGGACTACCGTGAAAAATGTGAAATGGGTCTAAAGCACATAGCTCCACATCCTCAGCAAAAAAGGAAAAAACCAAAACAACCCCATACCCTTAGTAGAAAATGAAATTACTTGATATTACATTCAAGTATAAAAATACACACTTCTCATTCCTTGGGGAAAAAAGGCTCTGCTATACGTTCAGTGGATAGCAAACATTTCCATGCAGTCAGTATTAAGGAAATACTTTAATAACCCAATATACCCTCATACCATAAATAGAATGCTCCATAACCTAAAGAGAATAACCCCATACCCTCATTAGAATAATCTCATTCCCTCATTAGAATAATCTCATACCCTCATTTACCATACCCTCAGTATAATAATCTCATACCCTCATTAGAATAATATCATACCCTTAGTATAATAACCTCATATCATCATTAGAATAATCTCCTATCCTCAGTATAATAACCTCATATCCTCAGTAAAGAGTAGCTAGATCACTTCTCCCTGTGTTCTGTGTTTATCGTGAACTTGGATCTACTGCCAGCAGCCCAGGCTCTTGGTGTAGAACTGGGGTTAAACCTGCTTTGATAACGGAAACCTAGTCTATAACAGCTGATCCCATGTGATTTCTACTCACAAAGAGAATCTCTCCAAACCATTTGATGAGCATACTCTAAGCGTGGTGCTCGGTTGTCTAAAAGAAGAAAAGCTTTTTTCATTGTATTTCAGACAACATTGTGATATATCAACTCAGACAATGTTAGGGGAGGAGAAGAAGCCACTGTATACACACACACCCATGCACAAGCATGCACACACGCACCCATTCACACATACACACACACACACACATACAATATATGTAACCATGTTCATGTTTTACTGTACATTACAACAATGTAACATCCGGCATTAGATTAAAGTCCATATTTAAATCTCTTATGCTGTTTTTCCTCTGCATTTACTAAATTAAGACTCCTTGAGGTAGCCCTCTGGATTGCACATGCTGTA
Source organism: Anguilla rostrata (assembly GCF_018555375.3). Lineage (NCBI taxonomy): Eukaryota > Metazoa > Chordata > Actinopteri > Anguilliformes > Anguillidae > Anguilla > Anguilla rostrata. The sequence goes on from NC_057947.1 coordinate 12,939,908, forward strand.
CAACCAAGGTGTTTCCTTCTCAAGCAGCATCTTTCACAAGTCTGTCATCGTCATGACAACAAGATGCGAAGGAGACATAAAACCATGAAGAAGACACTGCATGTAGCAGCAGACTGTAAAGTTGGGAGTATTAGTGTCAGAGCAGGGAGCGCTGGTATCAGATTATCAGTTCCACCAGACCGCCAGCCGAAACTAAGCATTAGCTCCTCAATGGCTCCACACAATTGGACAAAATGGCTTTTCTCGTCTGTGCAGCTGCTCTGAGACATAATTATTTCAGCTCAGATCAATACTGAAGATGGCTCCTCACTCCAGAAGAAAAGGATTTGGTGAAAGGTGAAAAGGATTTGAGAGGAACATCTGTAGGTCGTTCATGTGCTGGGTCATTGGGGATTCAGAATAGAAAGCACTGTAACATCGAATCAATTTGAGAAAAAAAATACTTTCCACCAGTTTGACACAAAAACCAGAAAAAAAAATCCATTTTTTTCCAGTGGCTGTGACTTATTTTTACCGCATGAAAAGCAGGGTCCACCCAGCACATATTCATGAAACAGGTGGTTTAGGGGCCACAACCTCTTTGTTCCAGTCTGATCTCACATATCATGATTGGGTAGGTGATGTGATGTGTACAGATCTCACATGCAAGTGTGTGACACTTGGTCAGAATTACCCAAACATAGATGTGAAATAAATCACAATAATCAAAATAATTACGAGTGATTTGGCAGCTCTTTGGCTTTATAGGCATTCCTCTTTCCATCCCTTTTCTCCCTATAATCCTCTCATTCTGTCTCTTTATGTCGTCGGTATAATCTCTGCAAGGAGCTGGTAGTGGTCAGAGCCAAGGACAGCACATACATGCATCTGCTGTCTGTAACAGAGCATGTGAAATGATAGCACCCCTCTGAGTTAGACCTGTGCCAAATATGTACAGTATTTGAAATACTTTACCTCTTTTGACACTGGTAAATTTTCAAACTGTTTCCTGCTGACCCCTGAGAATTTCTGACCAAATGGGATCAGCAAAAACTGCCAGTCGTAGGAAAATAAAACTTTGCTTTTTATGCAGGGTAAAAAAAACATGCCCCTTTTAAAAAAGGCAGTAATCTGCATTTGAATTTATTGGTGTATTATATTTCAAATGATCACTTGATCATTTCACCAAAGTCCAGAAAGTGGATGAATGAGAACTTTAGTATTGTCAAGGGAAGAGATATGTTTGCAGCACCCCCCATTCCACCCGCACCGCAATGGTTGTAGCCTACTTCCTCTAATAGCAATGGCTGCCACAGTGGGTTACTTTGACTGGCAGGGCTGTAATTTGGCCCCCTGTGGGTGGACGCAGAGTGTGTTGATTGGCTGACCGGATGGGCACGCCAGGCGGACTGTAATCTGGCGACAGCCTCTTTCATTACGCTGACACACGCTTCTTTATGTGTCGGCTGTTTTCCTGTGTGTTTTTTTCTTCTCCTTTTGGGCCAGATTTCTTAAATATTGGCCTGGCTACTGCTAACCTCACTGGCTACATCATCCCAGTGCTTTGCAGAAGGCCTACTAAGTGTAGTGTGTTTAAGCTTTTTGAAAAGCAGATTTATGAAGTTAATGAAGTTTGGATCTTTGCGTGTCTAATTAATACCAAATAACTCTCTGAAGCCAGAAAAAAAGTCACATATTCAGGGAACAATTCTTAAACCACCAGTCCATACTGCAAGCCATATCGATTGCATCTTATGGTTTTTTTTTCTCATTTTTAAAGGCAGTCATTACTCACATGTGCATTGAGGTTCTCATGATTTAAGATGGATGTAAACGCTAGCTTTAGCTCTAGGGTTTTCCCATTTTATCATCATCAGACACTCAGGCCCTGTCGCTAAGTCTGTACGACTGTGCTTAGCTTTAGATCAAATATCAAGCATCCTGAATGCACGGATCACTAGGCCGCTATTCCAGTGCTAAGCACACAAAACCCTCACTGGAGCCATATACATTATTAGTCTGCATATGTAGCATGCCAGCATTTATGATTATATTGCTGATTACTTATGGTTATGGTCATGGTTATTTTAATAACATTATCTCGTTCCACAGCTTTGAAGCTAAAAATGGTATACATAATGAAGTTATAGCACTATATCCAACTTAGGCTGAATGTGCAATTTGAGTGCATTTTGGTTTTAGAATATATTTGTGTACTGTATTCACTCACGCATTTGTGCATACGTGTGCATACGCGTATGTGAATGTGCAGACCCGTGTGTGTGTGTGAGTGTGAGTGTGTGTGGGTGTGTTGGCGGTTTTTCTCCGTCTCTCTCAGTGAAATCCTTCCCTCGGCACTGGAGGTAATTCACCTGCCAGCAGACTCTTGGACAGATGTTTCCGTGGCGATACGTGCTTGCGGCTCTCCACCGTGATGAGTGGGATGTCATTATTACAAGTGTCTTTGTCAGCAGAAAGCATGCTGAATCCGCTCGTCTCTCCCTTATCTCCCATCCCACACACCTGTACCTGCTCTGCCTGCCACCCCTCCAGAGCCAACCGCTTGCCCTGTACCTGCTGTCACTCAAGCCCTGACCCCGCCCCTGCAGAAAGAAAGCCAGTTAATTTCATCCCAAGAGAAAAGAAGCCAATCACACAACCCAGAATGATAGCTTTAATCCTTGGCCAATCAGATAAAAGTAAACTGTAAGGATATTCTCCATTTGATTTACATTTGATATCTGTGGCAGTAAACCATCATTCTCAAGGTTTCAAAGCCCCGTTGTGTTACAGGATTTCACTCTCTGGTAGAGACCTTTCAATTCTTTTCTGTGTGACAGATGCTGCTGTGCGGCCCTGATCCACTGGATATTCACGAGGGATAAAAGAGCCGAGGTTCAGTCTGAAAGAGAAAAAGGGGAAAAGCCTGACCTGAGACCTGCATTGATTGTGGAGTTAATTAAAGCTAATTAATTTGGCTGGGGGGGGATGTTTCTTTGTGAACCCTGTAGTGTTATCTTGCAGGGGCGGTTTCCGCGGCGCCGTGGGCCACCCTGCTGGCAGGATGAAATGTGGGTCAATAACGCTTCTGTCAGGGCCGAGGCCGAACCGAGCTCCCGCCAAAACCAGCCGCTCGGGAGGTGCCCCGGCCCCCACAGAATCAGGCCCATAAACACACTCCTATCGATCGCAACCCGCACCTCCTCACCCGGGCCCAGCATGTACATCTGCTGCCTTCCTGAGAGGAAGAGGAGGAGGAGGAGGAGGAAGTCACGCTGATTGATGTCTCCTCCCTGCGAAACAAATGTTCAAGCAGCCGCTGTATTGACTTTTTCATCTGGTCAGTTTTGTTTGCGTTTCACGTTCTGCAGGCTGTATGGTGAAGTGAAACAGCCCGGTGGACGTGCAAACGAAATCTCCTGATGTACAGGTAGTGAGCAAAATAAAGCGAATGCACCAATGTAAAGTCACTTATAATAGGGCATTGGACTATCCCATGTGGCCAACAGTAGCAGGGTCTACCAGCTTCTGGAATTCTGCTGGAGGGATACAACACCACTCATCTCAATCAATTCTGGCATTATAGGTCAAGATTCTCGTTGTATGTTTGCGTATGTCCAGTGGTGTGATCTCATGGTTATTAAACCTTTAAGGTCCTAAGCAATGCTGCTGTTGCCCAATGTTTCCTTGGCACTATAGCTGCCAACCTACAGTGATGACAGGGCAGAGCCCTCTCTGCTAAAGCCCTGTAATTATCCATGGCTGCTCTGACCTTGCAGCATGGAGTAAAATGACTTTAATAAGATTTTATCTGTCTTCAATATAATCGTTTATCCTCTTTATTCATCCTATTAATGTCTCAAACACTTAAACTCAAATACTTGTACTTCTTAAGAAACTGCACGAACTTCTTGCATGTTTAACCCCTTAAATCACAGCAGCATTTTGGGTCAGAGTGGGTTCATTTGAATTCATTTAATTTGGTGGTGAAATTTATGGTGAAATTTTCAATCAGCCTGGTCTCATGATATACCTTTTGAAAGTGTTAAAACTCATGGTTCTATCTCTATAAACTGTTTTACGGTCACAACGTTTTAGGGACAATGATTCCTTATTTTGTAATATGTGGGGTGGCAAAACAAGCTTGGGGTCCTCACCTTCAATGCATATCAGTGAGCATCTATATACATTCTCAAAATATATGTATTGTTATTCAGTATGCATATAAATAAGAAATGTGGCATGTGAAATGTGTGTTTTACACGTTGATGGAGGTGGAGTATTTGATGAAAACTTCAATCAATGTACCTCAATCAATGGATTAGTTAGTAAACTAGATAGCTAATGTAGGTATTTTATAAAATCTTACCAGCCTGCTGCTGCCAAAGGTGGCAAGGTGGGAACAAGGAGAGGGAGGTGGACAGGAAGAGGGAAGGGGAGGGTGACAGGCAGGGGAAAAGCAAGCTAATTTCAGCAAAATTCCATTAGCATATAATATACAATATATAGTATTTTACACCTCTAAACATTCATAATATCATTCAGTTACTAACTGTCTTTTTGGAAACCTGCCTAGACATACCCTAAAACAAACTATGCAGAATGCTCATCTTTGGTGGTATTGCCATCAAACTTGAACCAGCATTTGTTGCGTGTCTGTGGTTCCAGAACACTGTTTCTGAACCCACCAGGCACATCCACAAGCATCTGTATCCATTTTAAAAAATCATCTTTGAGGTGAGAAAAAAACTTCAAATTCCACTGTTTGAGCTTCTGGTACTTTCTTTCAGAAAGATTGAAAGTAATTCTCTCTTGCAATGGTCTCCAGGAGACCATTATGCCTGTAGTCAAAAGGGTTTAAGAATAGTAACCATTTTATTTTGGTTTATATTTTATTTTCTTTTCTTTTATTTTTCATTTTCAGGCTTGTATTTAAGAAGGGGCAATACAGAAGGGGTTAGAGATGTTTAATTTATGTGCAAATGTATTCGATTTTAGTGTTACTTCTTGGTTAGTGATATTTGCAGTGGAGTTTTATGAGATTCTGCAAAGTCAAATTAAAAAATGACATTTTTTCTCCACTTGTCAGAGCTACTGTATGTGGGCTCTGATCTTAAGGGAAGGCATGCCGCTGTATTAGCTGATTCTGCAGTCTTTGATTAGTGGGTGGGATGATGTTTGGACAACGTCTGGACCCTGATATGTGACAGCACTTATTTGTCTGAAAAAGAAGTGCTTCTATCTATTTATAGTGTGTAATTTTAGAGTAGAGAGGTGGGCAAACAAACCTACTCAGTGTTGAGAAGATGAGAAGGCATTTCCTATATGTTCTGTTCAGGCTGGACTGTACTGGTACCAGGCTAGCTGGCGTGCAAACAAGCAAATGATTTACTGGAGGGATGAAATGCTGAAGACATTTTTTTGTTCTTCCTTACTTTTCCTTGCTTTAATGTTTTGGATCCATTTGTTTTGATTTATTTTAAATTTATAGTAACAATTAAGTGTCGAGAATAATTGCCTGTGAAACAGGTGTGACATTTTAAAAAGAAAAAGGGCGGCAAATTAAATTAGATAAATTCACAACAGGTAATAACTAGGACTAGAGTAAACTTCTGTAGGGCATACTCATGGTTTATGCAGTTTGAAACTCGTTCCATCTTGTGTTTGTATAGACAGATTATGCAGGATTTATCTATGCTGAAACTCGCAGAGGACATGGCAAACTGACTCGTTTTATACTTGTGCCCCACCCCTGAGGCTAATATTTTCCATTGCACCGTTAAATATGCTTGGTGATTGACAACAGTTGATTAAACAGATGGAAGTCGGCTTAAGCATTCTTACAGGACAGGAGGAGAGGAAATGGCATAAAGCTATATAAACCTGAGAGAGAAACCCTGTTTAGCCCAGAATACCTGGGCAGAAGTGATAGGGAGTTATGCCAACACAAGGGCTGCTGGTCATTTTCTGGTCTGATATACTGGATGCCACAAGTCATCAAGCCCCACTTGGACTCACCTGTGTCAGGTGTAGAAAGGTACGGAATATAACTTAGCAGACCTGGGTCAAATACGTATTTGTTTTGGATTCAAATACTTTTCCGTGCTCTGTTGATCTTGCCTGGTGTAACTGAGCCCGCCAATATGACCAGAAGGCAGGGTTTGCACTTTTTGAGAGTATTTCATTGGTTCCAATACACCAGACAAGATCAGAAAAGAGTAGAAAAGTATTTGAATCCCAAAAATTTGACCCAGGTCTGTTAACATAGGGGTTCCATAATGCCTGTGTGTGTGCGTGTGTGTGTGGGTGTGTGCGTGTGTGTGTGTGTGTGTGTGCGCATGCGTGTGTGTGTGTTGTGTGCGTGCGCATAGGCGTGTGTCTGTGTGTGTGTCTGTGCATGTGTGTGTGCGTGCGTGTGTGTGTGTGTGCGTGTGTGTGCGTGTGACACAGCAGCTCAGGAGGGCCAGTTGTTAGCGAAGTGTGCTTATGTTTGCTCACCGCATCACAAGCTGTGTCCCACATCTCCTCTCACACTCACAGGCTCATCAGTCAAGGAGGACAGGATATCCAGAAGCAGAGAGCTGTGGTAAGTGCTCTGTCAGAGAGACGCAAATGGAGTTTAAGCTTCTTAAACATCAGTTTACAATTGTTTGCACTTGACTTGTTTCTTAATCTGGATATTCCAACGGCTCTATGCTTGAGAGACATGAGGCAAAAATTACATACAAATACACACACACGCGCACACACACACATAGGCATGCACACGCACATGCACACACTCATACATATAAGTGCACACGGATGAAAACTGCTGATATCCTGGTTAATAAAGGAAGTGGGACAATATCTTGGTAGTGTTGAGTGAATTCTGTAGGAAAAAAACGGTGATATCAGAATTCATGTTCATTATTCCAACAGACACTCACCCTGAATGAAGAAGAGAGGATCTGACAGTTCACAGAGAGAGAGAGCGAGAGAGACAAATCATTACACTCACCATCATCTTCATCATCTCAGCCATTACCACCACCATCAGCATCATCATCATTCTCATCATCATCACAACCCTCAACATCATCACAGTAATCATTGCCATAACAGCCATATGTGGGTATTTCTGATTTCCCATGATCCCAGAGGACACATAAACAATGAACAGCAGAATGCGAGAGAGAGGCCAGAGACAATGTATATTTAATACACACATAATTAGGTCAAATCCAGGCATTAGGGATTATAGCAATCATCAACTACATGGCTCCCGAAAAGGGGAAAAATAATAAGCCCAGTGCGATTAGAGCTAAGTAAACTCACTCAGCCGGGCTGACACCATTTCATCTCGTTGCCTGATAGGGACTCAGGGCTGATGTGTGTCAGGCCCTGGTGTAATTACTCTGATCGCTCTGATCTGTCTCACTGAGCACAGCGCTCCCCTACACCTGCCCTTCTGCAAGGGTCACACCTACACCTGAGCCTCACCCCTGGAGTCTCACCCCTGGAGCCTCTCTCTGGGAGGTACTGCGTGTGCGATTAGATCCAGCAGTCTGACTGGGTCTGGCAAATTACACCCAGCTTTATGTTACAGGTCAGTGGTTGAGTTGACTTTCATCACTGGCTCTAATTGAGCCCCACCTACACAAGCCCATGGTTAATCATAAGTGACCATTGGCTTATTAGAGAAGAACATCCCTGGAATCTGTGAAGACTCCTGTGAGGAGCTGCCATGCGTTTATGAGCATTCTGGTCAGGCTTATATATAATACCATGTAACACCTGCTACACAGGACTCTGTACCAGCTGAGTTGAAGAATCAATTTTTTAAAGTAGTATTTAAAACAGCCACAAAATTTCACAAATGTGAGCTCCAGAACAGGAGTAAGATTTCCCAAAATCCAGCAGCAGAACAGGAGTAAGATTTCCCAAAATCCAGCAGCAGAACAGGAGTAAGATTTCCCAAGTTCCTGCAACACAGCAGGTGCAAGATTTGACGAGCACAAGCAGCAGGTGTAGGCATTGTGCAGCCAGTCAGTGCTGAGTCAGTCCGAGTGTTGAGTCAGTCCGAGTGCTGCAGCCTCGGGGGGATAACTGAAAGGGGCGTGTACACAGCGTTGCCCTGTGGTTAGTCTCTGCACCGTCTGCAGCAAGGCGTTCCTGCGAATGCCACGCCCCTGCCACCTGACGCCTAGCAACCCGCCTGCTGTCCACGGACACTACAGATTACCACACCCACAGAAGATCATTGAGGGAACATTGTATCTTAACCACAACACCCATCCTGAACTATGCACGTGGTATGCTTATGATTTCGGCTACTGTAATAACATAATTAACGTCCCTAGCTTTCGTCACATGCATGTAGTCATGCGGAGCGTGGCTGGATTGCACCCACATGGCGGTTAAACACAGATGTCTCACCCTACCGTTCCTCTCCTGAGTCCTCACGCCAGTCTCCGAGACGAGCACAGGCAAACTCCATTCATATTTAATGCAAGAAACAATAATCAAACCAGGCTAACGTTCTTCTCGCCAAGTGTTTGAGTTCTTAATAAGCCTTATATAATTAATAGCCACTCACAGATTCACGACAGCGCTTGTTTGATTACTGGAATGCTTACACTAATTGCATATGTTTAAACATTCTGGCTGACGAAGGAGCGTAATTAAAAGGGGAACGGGAGCGCTTCTGAGCTGTGGTGAGAACATGCGAGGGGGACGTGGCCCGGAGGCTTGGGTTCCGCTCGACTGGAACTTTAAACATACTTTACACTGAGAACAACAACAATGCTGCCCTCCCAGCTAGACAAGGCTTTTTTTTCTCAGTTGTGGCTCTCACTGGGTTTTGAAAATGTTGTGTTCTTGGGATTCGTGTCATAAACACATCTTTTTTTTAATGGAACATCCTTTGAGAAAAATGTTATTTAAAGATGTTGCTCCCGAAATCATAACCTTACTATAACTTTCAACAAAGCTGCAATAAAATGTTGTGCTTTCTGGGCTCCTAAAAGAGTGATGTAAGATTAAACACATCCCAACCAGAGAACCCTGAGAACCAGTGGCTCACCTGAGATTGTTGGTACCAATATTTAGACATAAATTCCAGGAAAAAATTTTCAATCTATGTAAGGGTCATCAGATCTAATATCAAACGTGTGGGACATTAACAAGCCTCTAGCCTCAAGTCTTTTCAAATGGAACATTGGAACATGACTGATTAAATCTTTCCTGCTATTGGTGGTCCAGTGAGAAGTTGAAATACATTTAAAAAACCAGAATGCCTTCAACCTCAGGGTCACAGTTTAATCCCATTCCGCGCTGGATTTAAGAACGCAATGCTCGGGTCGCAGCAGTACTTATACATACCATGTCTCTCGCATAAAATATGCATGAGCCCGTCCTCTGTATCTCGGTCGACATCAGCAGCGAGCAGTCAGCCGTGTGTCACCTGACCGCAAATAACACAGCTTTCATTCCCCCATTCCCATCAGGATTACAGGATGGGATTTGATTGCCGCAGTCAAGGCTGGAGTCTTATGTGAATCCAGGGAAAAAATAATTGAACAGGTGGACCAGCGGAGCGAGAGGTCCAGGTGGGGCTTTAGAACGCTATCAGGAGGCACTGACACTGTGATGGCACATTGAGAAGTACCTGCCACACAATCTGCTTAGATTTATTTTTACCTAATGGTGTACTTGACAGGAATGGTGCATTGACAATCGACATTACTCCACGTTAGTGTCAGTTGTAAAGCTGTAAAGCTGTATTGCCAGAGTTAGCCGATTGGCTAATCTCCACTTGTACGGACATGTGCCTTTGTCTAGGACGGTGGAATGTGGGGTTATTGTGTCCATGACCTGAAGGTGAAATATCGCTTCTCCAGCCATGGGTCACATGACCATGAGAATCTTGTTGAGGACCTGAAGGGCGGGACTCTCTGGAAGGACGTGTCACCTGCACACATTCCAAAGAGGCACCTCACCTATTCTTTTATGCCGGGAAAGAAGACACCGACGTATAAGGCTTGTTATTTAAAGAGATTACAATTTATAAATGAAACATCATCCAATGTAGCATTCTTTGGAAATATTAATGTACAAAAAGGAAAGAAAGATCGCTCTCTATTTCTTTATCCTATAATATAAAATGTGTATGCGCTTACATCTGGAGTGCTCATCCAGAAGTGAGGGAGTGTTAATTACGATAACGAGGATGTGTGAAATCCAGCGTGCGGTCAGTGTGCTGAAATGAGTTCATCTCTCTGTGTCTGAAACACAGAGATTAGAGAGGAATGTCTGATTGTGTGAGTGTGTGAGGAACACGAGCTCTGCACACGTCACCTGCACACATTCCGCCTATGGCCTCCTGTTGCTTCTGCGGCCATTCTGCGACGGTGAAGAGTGACGAGAGATGTGACCAGGGGCTGCGACAGGCTTAGGGTTTGGTGTCGGGGGAAGGAGTGGGGACTGGGGGTGGGGAGGGGGTAACGTTTTATTGAAATAAGGCTGCTAGTTTTTACGTTTTATGTAAATAAGGCTGCTGCATGTTTTATCGCAGTCAGCAAGACGGGGGTAGAGAGGCAGCCAACCCCACATACTAGTGACTATTTTTAAAGGAACATCTATTTTCACTAAAATTCAGAAGTGTGAAGGAAAGAGTAAAGCAACTAAACGGTGGCACAGATATAATCCAGTGTGTGTAGATGAACTGCTCAGATGTAACTCATTGTGTGCAATTGAACGTCGTGTGTGCAGCCGAAGTGCGCAAATTAAAACCCGTGTGTCCGTGGAGGTGTGCAGATACGTCCGTGTGTCCGTGTGTGACTCAGTGGTGCTGTGAGGGGAGGGTGGGAGAACCTCGGGGCCTGGCGGGAGCGGGGGTGTCTGAGTAACGGAGCACCGCGCGGGGCTGTAACATTAACCAGTCCTTCCCAACCAAGTGACAGCTTCCCACGCGTCTACTTTCTTTTTTTTCCCTCCCTTTTCCTCTCTGTCACACACTCGCATGCAAGTGGAGAGACTCATGTGTGCTGAACGCATACGCCGATGTGCCAGCTCTGGGCCTGCGTGGCAGACCTGGGGGACACGTTTGCTCGAATGCCCGTGCGTCTGCGCTGGTGTGGGATCGAGCACGCGTGCGTGCGTGTACCAGCCTTTACATGCGAGCGTCTGTGTGGGATCGAGCACGCGTGCGTGCGTGTACCAGCCTTTACATGCGAGCGTCTGTGTGGGATCAAGCACGCGTGCGTGTACCAGCCTTTACATGCGAGCGTCTGTGTGGGATCGAGCACGCGTGCGTACGTGTACCAGCCTTTACATGCGAGCGTCTGTGTGGGATCGAGCACGCGTGCATGCGTGTACCAGCCTTTACATGCGAGCGTCTGTGTGGGATTGAGCGTGTGTGCGTGTACCAGCCTTTACATGCGTGTACCAGCCTTTACATGTGAGCGTCTGTGTGGGATCGAGCAGGCGTGCATGTACCAGCCTTTACATGCGAGCGTCTGTGTGGGATCGAGCACGCATGCGTGCGTGTACCAGCCTTTACATGCGAGCGTCTGTGTGGGATCGAGCACGCGTGCATGCGTGTACCAGCCTTTACATGCGAGCGTCTGTGTGGGATCGAGCACGCATGCGTGCGTGTACCAGCCTTTACATGCGAGCGTCTGTGTGGGATCGAGCAGGCGTGCGTGTACCAGCCTTTACATGCGAGCGTCTGTGTGGGATCGAGCACGCGTGCGTGTACCAGCCTTTACATGCGAGCGTCCGTGTGGGATCGAGCACGCGTGCATGCGTGTACCAGCCTTTACATGCGAGCGTCCGTGTGGGAACGGGCCCTTGCAGTCCGTAACCTGTCCTACTTTGTGTCATTCTAACGTTACAGGAATGTGAGGGAACACAAAGGGAGAGAAAGAACCATTTACTCGTGTTCGCTGCCACAAGCACTTTGAAACGCAGAAGAGTGGGGAACCACCAATTCTATTGTTCCCGATGGGTCACCACACACCTTTAAACTACGAGCAACTGTGTTTAGAGGAAAAATAATGTTTTCATAAAATGGAGTAAGTGCTGTTGAAATAGAAAAGACACCTGAATGAAACACGCTGCTTTGAATCGCACCCCCCGCATTGTGATCAGGAATGCCCCGTCACCCCTCCAAACTGCCTGTCACACAATGGAGATTCCAGCCTCATTGTGAGCAGGCTGCCAGTCTTCAGAGAGGCCGGGGCGCGTTAGAATAAAGCGTGCAGAATTAAAATGATGGGGTCAGGACTCTCTATACGGAGAGGTCACCTGTGGAATAACGGACAGTTCTAAGGACTGGCCTCTGTCCCTGCAGGGGAGAGAGAGAAGAGACAGAAAGACTGAGCAAGGGAGAGAGAAAGAGAGAGAGATAGAGATAGAGCGAGTGTGTGTGAGAGAGAGAGTAGGAGAGAGTCGGAGAAAAGAGAGAAACAGAGAGGGAGAGAGAGAAAGAACAAATTATCCCCTCAAGCTCCCATTATTATTTTAATACCATTATTGATAATACAGATATTACTTATGCACTTTGACATTGCAATTTTAATTTTCCTGATTTGAATTTGAATGAGAGAGCGGTAGGGCAAGAACGAGAGCGAGGAAAGGGATCCTTAGCCTTGTAGATGTGAGATTTGCACGTGATTAAACTCTTTCTAAGGTACATTCTACCCTATATTACAGTACACACCTGTCTGTAGGGTACCCTTATGCAGGTCTGTTATGTTATTTACACTGCTAACAGTTTCCCTCCAGTGGCAGCCTGGTAAGAGAGCGCACACACGGGCATCACCTGTTTAGCAGATTCCAGACATGGAATCCAGCACCCAAAGGAGTCAGACTCCACTAACAAGAATCCTGAGTTGGGCCAGGTCCACCAATCAGAGCATGGCATTGTGCCAGGTCCACCAATCAGAGCCATATTGCAACGACACAAAGATCTCAGAGAATAAAGGCAGCCCTCCAGCTCTGGCTGCTGATTTGGCAAGGAGACACGTTTTACATGCTCTTGGATCTTCAAACACAGTTTCCTCCAAGTTGCCAGTTATGTGTGGGATTAAAGGAAGAGAGACTACACCAAGATCACAGCTTCCATAAAATTCTCCTAAATAAGCTTCAATTTAGCAGCAAGCGACCTCCTGACACATACGCTTGGCCCTCTGAATCAATAAACACCCGGCACCCCAGGTGTAGGACACACACACACACACACACACACACCTCTAAACATATGGAACCTCTGATTATTCCTGTGAGAAAGATATATCTCCTACAGCTGTGCCTCATAATGTCTCATCAGGATATGTTAAAAGCCCTATATCATTAAACAATGCTCACTAACATACACACATCGCCAGTCCAACATTCAGACGTGTGTCATTATTAATTATGGATATCACCATTTTCACTGAGGGTCACATTTTTGCACAGAATCGAGCCTGTTTTGTATTCATATTTGTATTTAAACTGCATGAGTGCACATTCCCCGAGAAGCCATCAGGCATTACTTGTGGTCTGCATGTTTGGCCCAAATTTAATGTGTCTGGGGCTCCCCAGCTGCCCCACGACTCTCCTGGATGATGAGCTCATCCCCGGAATGGTGCTGCTAAAATGTGCTCGCAGGGCAAACTCTGCTGAGACGCATATGAAACGCAGGCAGTCGGTGGTAATAAAATCATCGCTAAATCTTTTAATAAAATCATTCTCCATTATGCACAGCTTTTCTGAGGAATTAAAATGCGAAACTATAAAAACCCAGCCATAATTAAATGATTTTTTTGTTTGTTTTGCTTTGTTTTTTGTCAGAGTGCCCTTGATAATCATGAGCTAGCAGAGACTGAGGCTGGAAAATTCACAGCGTCAATCAACTGCAGGACAATTGAATTATTATAAAATGGGCTGTTATGGGCTTTCCACGGTCTTTTCTGACTGTGGAAAATGAGGACATCTGAGCTGAATTCATCCAAAGCCCCTGGCCTGACATCAGGAGGGAGGGGTGGGGAAATCTGAAATCCAGGGATGAGAGATCACACAGGATTACACGGAAACATTATGCAGGACCTCCAAATGATACGTATCATGCCTCTGCTCTGCAGAAGGAACTTCAAGTTCCTGTTGAGACCTCCCCTCAATATGGCAACCCTCCCGCTATCTAGGTGGCTCAGATTACAATTTCGACCTCACACGTCAAGCTCGGAAACAGGCAACAGATTACAGCAGAGGTAACCCTTAAGACCAAAAATATGCAACTTTGATGCAGCAATGCATCATAGACACTTTTAAAAACATGTTGTTATCTTAGCAGGATTATCCAGTCCAAAGCAGACAGGAAGCTGTTCTCCACAGGATTAACACAGCCCACCTCAGTACACTGCTCTCACTGTTACCAACTACAGGGATGCACACGCTGCAAATCATCTGTGAAGGGTACGTGCAGTCGTTTTCCCAGAGTGTGTGAAAGTCTATGCACAGGCATACACATAAGCATGCCACACGCACACATGCATAGATAGTGAAAGAGAGTCGCTGCCCGGGTTTTACTCCTGTCAGATATTAAAAGTGGTCTCACATCTATGAAGCGTGCGTCTCCAATAGGCCAATGCAGGTAGCACTGCTGCCAAACCAAAACAACGTCTTGTTATCTGTGCATCAAACACAATGGATCTCATAACAACAGCAATTATCTCTGAAGATGCTCTCCCTCCTACTGGGCCTGAGAGAGAGGTGCGAATTACAGATAAGGGCAGGGGCGTGGGCCGCTCTCTCTCTCTTCTCTCTCTCTCTCCATTCTCTCCTCCTCCCCCTAACAAAACAAAGGTGGCTCCAATGACATCACCCTCAACTCCAACAGGAAGGAAATGAACACCATGTTATTGTTTTTTTGTTTGTTTGTTTGTTTCCTCTGTAAACTAAGTCATTAAGATGCTGCTACCCCATTAAGTACTTATTGTTCAAGAGTCAAGCCTAGGAAAAAAGAAAAACTGTCAAGTTTTAGCATCAGGATCTCAGCATAAAGAAAGAGTGAAAGAACATGAGGTATAAGCAAAGTTTTTTGGTGAACTATACAATCATGCACACACAGATGTGCTACACAATACATACATACATACTTGAACACAGTACACCACACATAGCACACACATACCCACAGAGCACATTCACACACACACACACACACGCACGCACACATGCACACATGCACACACACACAGGTTCAATGCCTAGACTCTCTTTGTGAGAATTCTTTTCCTCCCAGCTCTGGTCAGTGACTGCCAGACCACCTGGGGGTTCCCCATAAAAGACTGAGCCAGAGGAAACAGCAGGAGGCATGATTATCAAGCCTGGCACACCACAGAGGGGACGTCCCGGCATTTTTCTGGAGTCTACCAAGTCTCCAGCTCCACCATGCTGCCTAACCGGCTTTAACGACCTGTTTGGCCACGCTGGGGAGTACAAAGAGAGTGGAGGGGAACATATCAGCCCCACTGGGAGAAGTTTGTGTCCAAAGAGCAGCTCACCGATTTCCCTGTGAGGCCCACCACCCTGCCCAGACCACTCTTCCTCAAGGATGCCTGGAGATCACAGGGTTAAGAAAGAAAGAGGAGGACAGAGAGAGAGAGAGAGGAGAGGAGGGAAGGGGAGGATGGGGGAGGGGAGGAGGGGGGGCTGGAAGATGAGAAAGAGGGAAGAAAAGACACTCAAGCAAGAGGTAAAGGATTTCGAAAGTGAGGTGAAAACAGGGGAGGTGAGAGGGGGCGCGGAAAGTGGGAGAATGGAGGAAGTTGAGCACTAGTGGTGGGTTTCCATGGTGACTGTTCTTGCACGCGTCTCGCCCCTCCGCTTTTTCATCTTGAGCCCCTTCCTCCTGACATAGAGACCCAGCAGCCCCCACTTTCCCGACAGCGAGACGGTAGCATGCTGCTTTCACACATGGAACACAGAAGCTGTCCAGCAACACTAGTGGACTCTCTGGTTCACACTACAAAATGACTACCAGGCTTCATTCACACATAATCCTTAAATGGTAACATTTTAGTACCTTGCCAGGTAAGGTTAAATGTGTAACAAGGGCTACAGACTTACTTTCAGAGAAACTAGGAATCACTGCCTGAGAAACCAGGAGTCTGAAAGAGTCAGACTCAGTGCAGGAGAAACCAGGAGTCTGAGATTGACAGACATAGTGCCAGAGAAACCAGGAGTCAGAGAGACAGACTCATTGCCAGAGAAACCAGGAGTCTGAGAGACAGACTATGTGCCAGAGAAACCAGGAGTCTGAGATTGACAGACTATGTGCCAGAGAAACCAGGAGTCTGAGATTGACAGACATAGTGCCAGAGAAACCAGCACTCAGACACAGTTGGAGAAAGTAGGAAATAAGGAATCACATGGCTGGTTGCACACACATGGATTAAGCCTAGTGCTGGACTGAAATGGTCTTTCAAGAGTGAATTAATTCAAATTGGCTTACACAAACATGCATAAAATAGTCCTCGATTTAGCCTGGTCTCGATTTAACAAATCCGGTTTTATGGAGAATGAGTAGAGCTACCCCAGGACTAAATGAGGGCTTAAATTAAATCTCTAAGAAAGTGTATTCAGATTAATGTTATTGGTCAATGGCAGTGATAACCATCTGAGGCCAAAGAACGTAAATGCTGATTAGTCCACCATTTTAATTAATCATAGCTAATGGTTTTTATTACACATTCAAAATTCACACTTTTTCTAGTGTTGATGCAGAATCCCTTGTTTAAAATATTTTGACATTCATATTGTTTTTCTAATGTTGTCTAATATTCTCTGTAATTTGTTGGTTTTGATATCTCACTCGAGTTCCACTTAGGCAACACAAAGTATTTACATGGCTAAATAAATTTCAGGGTTTTGTGGAACCTTTCCACTCCTGACCCACTCCTGAGCTATTCCAGATTTCCAGATTAAGGACTGCTCCTAACTTCAGCGGTGTCCATGCAACCAGCACAGAGAGAGACAGAGTAGAGCCACACACGCTGACTATGCAGTAGTTTAGGGCCACAAACAGTTTTATTTATTTATTTTTTATTTTATTTATTTTTATTTTTATTTTATTTTGGGTTTTTTTTTGGACTACTTCAGGGCTACAAAAATGTTCTTGTTTAGGGCTAACAAAACCATACAGCTGGCTCTGAGAAAGAGACACACTTCATTGAAAAGAATTCTCTTGGTTATGAACTGTCACTGTTTGAGGGAAAAAAAATAATTTTCAAGCAAAAAATATGACAATCTGTATTACTCTATTTTTTGCAAGTGTAGTGGACACTACAAAGGTTTGTCATAAAACAAATCTCATAAGATTCAGGTCTGGGTCATCGTAAGTGGGGTGAAAGGTGGTGACAATTCTAGGGGCCCACAGTACAAAAATTCAATTTGTTTTATTAAAAAAGGGCCCTGAACAATAATCTTTCAGAGGGCCCAGAATTCCTAACTATGCCCCTAACTCCAGTCGCCCCAGAGCATGGTAAAATGCAATGAAAAAATTTCAAGAGACAGCATGCAAGCTCATGCCTATTGAAGCAACTAGTTAAAAATACACTTAAGGAAATTTGGAGAGAAAGGAAAATCTAAGTCTGTTCACATTTTCCCTACAGCTGCTTGGTTTGCAGTGTAAGAAAGGTATGAAATATGCAGGAGAGAGAAAAGTAAGAAATAACAAGGGCACAACGGTATTTGGCAAGGGATTACATGAGAAGGGTCTGACATCATTTCCATCTCATTCCTGCAGCAGAGAGCTTAACCCAAGGGAGGATTCTGGGACATTTTCAGACATAAAACTTTTTAACCTTTTTAAATCAAATATTTTCTCAACACATATTTTTATGATTTTGTGTGCATTCTGGGGTTTAGATTCATAATGCTTTTCCATGACTGTCTTTTACTGAAACTACTGTTGTCACAGACTGAATAACCACACAACTAAGGACATTTTTATTCAGAACAATGTGGAACCTGTATACTGTAGTGAAGTAAATACTGGCAAAAACTATAGAATGAATTTGGGCATCTTGCCGTATACTGCATTGTTAATGTGAACAGTTGATACTGCATGTGTTCATTAATATGTGCAAGCATTGTAGTTATGGTGGGTGTCATGCTTCTGGACTATATCATCAGTGTTGCAAAAGGACAGAAGATGTTATCATGGATTTTCCTTAAATAACAATTCAAAAACATTTGAGATAGGGAACATTTTGGAAAAAAAAGGTATTCATTTGAAAAATGTGTTTTTCACAGAAGAGAACTCAACCTTACTCTGACAAAATGGCTTACCTTCTACTCCTCACACACTTGCTTTTAACTTGTGTCAGTTGCCCTTGCAGCTTCTGAGGCTGTTAGCAGTTTAAGGGAGACTGGAATTACTGTATAATAGAATGTGTTAAACGAGTCATGTTCCCTTTAAACATTTAAGAGCTTCAAACATTTAACAGATTCATAGTGAAGTGGCCTTTATCCTTTCAAGGTTACCAGTTATGTTTAATTTGTGCTAAGAGCACCAAATTGTCACTGCTTAACTGATCACTTAACATTTCAATTCACCTGTAAGTAGTAAAAGGCACTGAATTCACCTTATTTTTGATCTATTCAGTGCCGTTTGCTACTTATAGGTGAGTTAAAATGTTAAGTGATCAGTTTAGCAGCAACAGTTTGGTGTTCTTAGCAGAAATTAAACACAACTGGGAGGTTTGTAAAGACACTATGAAAGGGTTGATGCACGCACTTCCATGGAGCGTAATTATGCATGCTGTTCTTTGATAGAATAAAGATCAGCCGCACACTGCTTCCATCGATCAAATCAACAGTCAGGGAGCCATTTATCGATGGACGACCCGCCGCAGCTCCCTCTCTCTCCCGCCAGCGCTCTCATGCTCTCAGCCGATGACACAAAGGAAGTCTGACTGTATTGCAATGCATCGATTCTTCAGCCTCTGTTCAGCCTTATAAGGGCCCCCGACTGGCAGTGCACCAGGTTCTGATTGGCTGGTGGGGGCAAGGGGGTGTTGCTCTCCCGCTGTCTGCTCCTCAGCAAGTCTGTCTGAGAGGGAGGAGTCTGGAGAAGTATCTGTCTACAACAAAGGCATGCCCACACACACACACACACACACCATATATAGCATGTACACATATGCCATACATACACCACACACACACCATATATAGCATGTACACATGTGCCATACACTCCACACACACACACACACATTCACAGGTCTGAGTAACATTAAAACTGTTGAATACAGCAGGTTTCCAGGGCCTGAGAGATCAGCAGACAGAAGGATAGCGTAAAGGCAAAAAAATTGCGTTGGATTATTATAATGAAGCACAGTAAAATGGCGTGGGGGGCGGGGGAACAGAACGCAGTTTGATCTTCATGGTGGCTCGCCCCTGCATGTCGAGGCCTGAGAGACGGGCTCATACATATTGAAACAGTGATTTTACACATGCCAGAGACAGGCTGCACATGTGTGTGCTGAGAGGGGTCTGCCCGGAGCCAGGGGACATATCACCATCCCCGCATAATGGAGAACCCCGCCTGGACTGGCTGACAGACAGACTGATGGATGAGCAGCCGAATGCACTTACATATTCATCTGCCTCTCAGTCCCAAACACCCCCCCCCCCCATCCTTCTATTCACTAACACCAGCTTCTTGAGGGGGTTCCTATTATAAATAGCCTATAGAGGCGCTGTAACATTCACTCACATCTGCTTACCCACAGTGCTAACATGGCTACACTCGTTTCTTTTCACTTTTTCTGATCTACAGGGTGTCTGTGTGTGTGTGTCTGTGTGTGTGTGTCTGTGTGTGCGTGCGTGTGCGGTGTTCAGCCTTGACCGCTGGAAGACACTAGAGGAAACAGTGCTCTGATCCAGCGTGGAGGAGTCTTTGTGTGGACGCTGCAGAGCACGGAGACGCAGTAGATCACAGCAGAAAGCAGCGGAGAGCCGGTGGGAGCCGCTGGGGGGAATCTTATTTGTTTTCCAGTGACAGTCGCAACAGCAGCGCTCCCGCACTGTGATGGAGGGTGGATGTTCCCCGCACATCTAGATTTGCTGCCCTGTGATTGAGTGTAGGCGTGTCCTGAGTTCTAATCAGTTTCACTCCTGTACAGCACGCCTTCTCGACAGCTGGCCTTCAAAGATATACACCTTTAAAGGAAAGCGGCCGTTGAATGACAGATGGCGAAGCAAGTAAAGCGGGTGAGAATATTGGTTGTGTGAAGAGGAGGAGAGAAGGCGCTGTGAGTAAATATTCAGGGTGGCTCATTGTGTGCGGTGCAGGGCTCAGAAATGCTCCTGTGTGTCTCCGTACTTTGGGGTGAAATAAAAATCTCATTAAAGCTGTGAAACTGAAGGTACGGGGTGGGGAGGTCTCTCTCATCTCAGCTTTCCTCCCCCGAATATTAAATCCTCCTCCCCCCTCATCCTTCAGACTTCATCATATTGCTGCCGTAGTTCGGGTGGAGGGGGGCTTTGGGATCAAACGCGGTTCTATCCCTGGAGAGGGGGGTGTCTCGAGAAACAGCGGGATATAAATTGCAATTATGGTTCTCTCATCCTTTCAGTCTACCCTGTTTCACTGCTCCAATCCAGCTTCTCAGAGCAGTAATAATAACAATAATAATCATCATCATCATCATCATCGTCATAATATATTTCATTATATAGTGTGTCCATTTTACAGTGAATATATTTAAGTGCTTTACATGGCAAATCAGTGAATTTTTTAGGGCTATTTTACAAAAAGAAATATCTTTACAAACTGTATAAAGAGAAATACAGATGATCACAAAAACCACAAATAACAGGAGAGAAAGCCTGCATTGCTCAGGAATGCCTTATGACCATGTCACTCGGGAGGGGTCCTCATCTGGGGGGGGGGGTGGGGAGCTTGCGATCAGGTAAGGGGGGCGGTTAATTATGACTTTAATCACAGATGTGCGCATGGTCTCTGGTAGCGCTGCAGGATCACCAGGGACTTCGGGTCTTGGAGAATAAAACAAAAGGCGGTTTTTCTGAGGGGGGGGCTGTGGTGGCAGCCAGGGGCACCAATTCAGAATAAAGAGTGACGGGTCCTCTGATCTCCGCCAGCCTCACGGCCCCCCACGGTGTAATCCACACCCACCCGGTCCCCATGGTAACGGGGGCGGCAGAGGAAGCGTAGCCGCTGATGCACCAGACGCGCTCGTCTCGGTGGATCTGCTATTTGCTCTCCCTTTCTACCTTAGGCTGGCCCCTTTCTTCCACATTTTTATTGAGTCATTAGCGTTAAAGTTTACTCACGCTGCCGCCCCCTGCCTCTTTATCTCTCTGCTGCTGCTGCTGCTTGCTTTGGTCATTATTTTAACCGCATGTTTGTTTTGTACCTTTTTTTAAATCCACAAATTTGTGGATGCTTGGACAAACATTCCTGGACTTGTCACCATAGCTTTTTTCTGACTTACTAACATTTGGACTCTAAGCTAATTCGTATGCGCTTAATGTTTAAAATGACTGCTACGTTTTTCCATTACTGTGAACGTGTCTGCGTGTAAACCAGAACATGAGCTGTTTAGACTTCACAATCACTGCACTGTAGAAGCTGTGAGCAAGACTACACGTGCATGTGCGCGAGCATGAACGTGTGTGAGCATGCCCGCGTGTGTGTATGTTCCACAGTGCCATGCAATACGGGCGTGTCATGCCAAATTTGCTGTTGTAACAGACACGTGAGCAGCTGTGTGTCCCGAGGATGTCAAAGCGTGGAACCAGGCTGTGACTTTGTGTATGTGTGTATCTGAAGTGTGCTCTCTACCATTAGTGCACCAGAACTATGGTCCCCAGACTGGAAGAAAAGTCTGTGCTTATTCATCTTCTGTTTAGCCAGAGCTTACCTACACCAAAATAGCATGCTGACTGCAGGGGTTTCACTGGAAGCTGTGAACTTCAAGTGAAGCCAGTCTGACTATCAGTCTCACCTGTCCCAATCTATCTATCTATCCCTCTGTCTCCTCTTTCTTCCTCCATCTTTCCCTCTTTCTCCCTCTGCCCCGTTCTCATCTGCTCTTCTCCCCTCTAAACCACTCAAACTGTCTTTATCTCTCCCTCTATGACCCATGCCCTCCACGATCATGTGCATTGACTCACACACACACACATGCACATACACACACCCTGCCCACAGTTCCACTGAGAGAGAGGAGGGAAATTAAAATCAGCACACCACCCTCCCATTCTACTCTTACGAAAAACATCCCATCCTCTGCTCCTATCCCTCCTGAAAAACACCCCAGGATTGGAGCTTGAAGGTGATTTTTAATGGTATTTCATGCTGCTTCTTTTTGAGTGCTGAGGCAGTTTCCATTCCTGCTCTTTAGACACCTTTCATTCTTTTATTGGAGAAAGATGAGAACCTGTCAATCTCTCTTCCACCCTGCCACCAGGCTTCTTCCACCCCTCTTTCTTTCTCAGCTATGAATTTCTGCTCTGTTCTTCTGTATCTTCAGCCTTGCACTGCCTCAAAGCCACTGACCCATGTGACCCCTTGACTGCCTCTGAATTGGTCAACAAACTTTGAAGAGTCTCGACTTCCTCTTCTGAAGCACTCCCCCTCCCTCCTCTGTTTAAAATAAAAAAGCTTTTAAAAATTGGAGACATCTTCAGGTGCTTATATGCCAATGAAGGATGGAAGATGCGTGTTTTTAGCAGCTGCAGAGACTGAAAAATCACCACTGTGTACAGATCCGCCCCACCCCCTATCTCCCGGGGCTGTGTGTGGTAGCTCCTCCCATAGAACTCTCTGGAATCATCCTGTCTCACGCCAAGGCCTTATCCAGATCACCACCAAAGCATATCGTCTTTTGGGCACAATGCCCCCCGCCACCCCCTTATCTGCTGCAGGTAACAGGTAAAATGTCAGATAAGCAACCCTTAAATATACCTGCCTGCTTTACACACTCTTTCCACCTGAGGCAAGACCCCCACCCAAGGGCATTGCACACAGATGTAGCATCATGTTCATGTACACATGGAAGAACACCGCGGGAAAACTAAAATTCACTACCTCCATGCACAATAATCCTTTAGCACACACTGCCCATACCCCCCGTTGAGAATTCAGTTCATTGGTTACATTCCAAATTTCAACCCAACCACCCCCCCACCACCACCCCCACCCCCAACCCCACCTCCGCCACTAGCGCTGCATATGCACCCGGGATATTTTCACCCGCTAATTAACCCGAGATATTTTTACCTGCGTCTCACTGGGAGAGAGTGATTGCAATGACAGGTTTCTCATGGGCAGGGCCTGGCTCAGCTGCTGCTGGGTAAACAGCCAGAGGAGCCTGTTCCCACAGTTACGCGCCTCTGATGAGAATTTAATTACCGCTCACTCAGGGACACCCAAGGGTGCAAATCCATCCAAGGGAATTAACTTCCAGAGACATCATTCTTCTACAGACATCAATTCTGAGACATAAGGTCTTAGAGAAGTGAAAGTCGGGATATCAAGATGCTCTCCTTGGCTCTCATTTAATTCATAGTTTCTTGTCTGATTGCCATACACCCAACATGACAAAACAACAGGTTGTGATGTTGGTTAGCATTTTCCTCCTGCCCCTAACCCCTCCAGTTCCCCTCCCTCAGTGCACCCCCACTTCCCTTCCTGATTCAACAGCGAGTGCTGACTGCATCTCCTAACCAAATAAATGTTAAGATGGAGGTTATTATAATGATCAGAGAACCTGCCCACTCCTGCAGTATTATCATATTGAATTTTATGAGGGTAGCAGGGTCTGTTTTCATGAAGCTCGCAGGAATGATCTGGGCCTGTATTCTCAGAGAGTCTCAGAGCAGCAGCACTGATTTAGGATCAGGTTTTACTTGATTGTATCCCAACCTTATCCATTATAAGCTAAAAAGGCAACACTGATCCTAGATCAGCAATAGCATAGGAATGCATACTCAAGAGGGGTACTGGCAGAGAGGAGACTGGCATGGGGATACATATTCAAAACTTACTCTGCTTTTACTCAATACTTACTCAACACTTGCTTCATATTTAGGGCCTGTGACAAAAGCCGGCAGTTCTTCATAATCTGTATAGAAACCCATTTAGAAAAACAGTTAGAACAGCCCATATTAAACACTGAGTGGCAAAATAGATAGCTTGCATGTCTGTAAGCTTCAGCACCAACATGGTGCACTTTGTGATCCCTTCCTACACCTGTATTTACCTGAGACCAATCAATGCCCGAATAGACACAGGTGAAGGTCAAATTAAATGCCTGAGACAGGTGAAACAGCCACACCTCTGAAAGTCTAAAATTACACCCTGCTACCCAGGTGCAATAGAACTAGTGCTAGTTATATTGAGAAGGCCTGCAGATGTTCATTTAAAAGCTATGAAGTCGAGATCCTGATTGGTCAGTACATGGTCATACCTGCAGCTCATTATGAAGGTGTTACCATTTCTGCCAACATTACTCAGACAAACACACACACACACACACACACATACAGCGCCACAAACATAGACACCAAGAGCCTGTCCACAAGGGTTTTATCATGAACTGTATTTGCCCGTGTTGGTCCATTCAACAGAGCAGAGTAAATGAGATAATCAATGTTCCTTTCCTGGGAAAATGAGTGTTGGTTAAGCAAAGGCAGCACTGGCTAATCTAAACAGGACTTAGTGCCTCGGCTGCCTGCAGGTTTTAAACTATGGGTGGGTGAGGCCCAGAGATGGCTCTGCCATGGGAATGTATGTGCCATCTTGTTTTCCTTAACAAAAGCGGTATAAGAATGTGGTATTTGTGCCCTTTAATATCACACAGTTGCATCTCCGCAGTGTCAATATAATGGGGATTCAACCCCATAATGAATATTCATAAATTTGCCTACATTCACATATTTTAAAGAGACACTTTTTTCATCCAAATTTTCAGGTGACCCTATCCTCAAATCAGGTGACCCCACACGGGGTCACAACCCACAGTTTTGGAACCCCTGTCTTATGACATCACAAGGGTAAACTGTTAGTATTTCTAGGACACCACAAAGCTGCTCTGACACAAGGTTGTTAGTGCACTGTTACAGACACCAGGCCTAGAGTGTAATGTGGCCTCTATTGAACCTTGGGGTAAACTCTAATATGCCATGCTCGGGGTAGATGAAGTAAGGCTCCCTGGGGTCCAGAACAGAAATGCATGTGTATGGGAAACATGCCCT
Source organism: Anguilla rostrata (assembly GCF_018555375.3). Classification (NCBI taxonomy): domain Eukaryota; kingdom Metazoa; phylum Chordata; class Actinopteri; order Anguilliformes; family Anguillidae; genus Anguilla; species Anguilla rostrata. The sequence continues at coordinate 12,965,144 of NC_057947.1, forward strand.
AGTTAATAAAGGCCTAGGAGCGAAAGCATTGAAAGATTTACACACCTTAATGGCATGATATTAGATACTTATTGCCACCAAAATATTTTAGAGCAGGACAATATTATGACAAACACCCTCTACACTTGCCCACATAAAGAAGAACCAATGAAAAAGAGAAATAATAATGACAATGTAATATTAAATCCAATTTCAGTTTATTCTTTATTCTCACACACTTTCTCTCAGGTAACATGCACCACTCACTCACTAAATGTGGATCCATCCAGCCCTCTGTTAAAGAAGCCATGATGGGGCTCATCAGAAGAGCTGGTGAGTTTAGCCCTGCTAACGGCACACCCAGTCCCACTCCCCATCACATGGCTCCACTCCACTGACCCTGGAGGAGCACTAGAATGAGTCCAGCGGCTAATTTCCCCTCTCTTCAGCGGGGTTTTTGAAGACTTACGTCCCATCGTCACAACACATTAACCTCTCATTAGTGTTCTTTAATCACTGTGCCAAAGAGCTAATTTGCTGATTTATATTCATATATGCAAAAATATTAGCTCCAGGAATGCAAAACAATGCAAATGGAAAAAATTGCCTTGTTCTTGTGTCTTTTATTTCCGTGGGAATGAATTATAATCTCACTAATTCCACTTTAGTCATGCTCTATAAAGCATTAGAAAATAATGACAAAAATAATAATAATAAGAGCACAACCTGAAGACCAAGATGAAAGGTCCTTCTTTGTTTAGCAGTAATATAGAGCCTGTACGCATAAATTAAAAATAAATACAAATCTGGCTTCTCTCTCGGGCTCTTTAAAAGCCCAGATAAGACCAAGTGCAGTCATCATTGCGAGCTCTAAGGAGCCCTGACACAGAGACTTTTTCTTCTTAATGATGTTTCACACAGTTGAATTTGGTAAGCCTAAGGTCTGGCCTATGTTTTTGACATTTCTCAGCCCCATAATGCCTTTCTGCACTTTCATTGGCACAGCTCTGGTCCTTATGCTGACAAATCCCAGTAACACTCTCCAACAGCAATCAAAAGCCTAGAATCAAGACTAGATACTGAAAGCTCTCTTATACTTGCAGTAAAGAAACAATTGAATATACCAAACTAATCAGAGACACCTGTGAAGCCATTCGTCACAAACATTATGGCACCCTGAAGTGGGAAGGCTATGTATAAAAACACTGTTATTTCTATATGGTGAAACCAAGACGTATTAAAATACCCTGTAATGAAAACTGAGAATCTGCACTTTAACGACTTATGAATTGGTTGATCACGAATGTAAAATTATGGAATACAGAGCAAAATCAAGAAAAAATATGACTTTGTCCCAAACATTATGGAGCTCACTATATATATGCTTGCAATGCAGGAGCTTTTCAAAGTGTATTTGTATGTAGGTTGCCTGCAGATTTTCCACAGTGTGTGATGTTTAAGTATATGACTACCATTGAAAAACTTTTAATCTTCCTTCCCAAAGCAAAGGCTATGCGTACGAGCGTGTGTGGGGGGCTAGAGGGAATATAGATTTGGTGTGTGGTAGTGACTATTTGTTGATCAGAAGATGCAGTTATTTTACAGACAGATTTTTGGTAAGGAAAAATAAGATGTAGGCTCTAGTAAATCTGGATGTGCATACAAGGAAGCAAAAAAAAAAAATAAATTAAAAAAAACTTTAAGTTAATCATTCATTCATTCAGGCTTTTGTTTATTCTTTATTCTAACAGGGCAGAAACATTCATAGCTTTGTTATGTTGGCCACCAAGGTGAAAGGAAGAAAGCAGATAATTAGATAAAGCATCAGGTCCTTAACTTACCATACTGTATCTAATTATCTCATTCTGCACTCTAAGTTTTGAAAAGCACATAACAGCTGCCCCATTGCCAAGTACACAGAAGGTAAACTGAGGACTGCAATCAGGCCGGAAACTGTCTCAAATTTAAGAAGGATTTTTTAAAAATGGTAGCTAAGTTCACTGCTCTTCTCCAGCACAGAAGTTTTAATTAGAGCAGAGCATCAGTCTGGGCCTTCTGCACTGCACACCATGACACAGGGTTGCCTTGGTGACAGCGAGGACCTCATCTATGAGGCGTGTAATTGGCCGTTCCTCTAAATCCTAATGGGGCTAAATTAGAGACCAGCAAAGGCTGGCTTCTGCTCCAGCTTGCTTCCTCCCACCTAAGATATACATTTTTAAAAAACAGCATTTCTCAGTAGAATAAATCACAAAAGCTTGAAGCAAATTATGAAGCTTAAATGTATTTCTGTGAACCGAGGGAAGTGGTCAGGAGTTTGTGATATGAGAGAGAGAGAGACAGAGGGGGGGTGGGGCAGAAGTTTGACCTGTACTTATTTTGAGAGAAATCTGTGGAGTCATTTTGCTTTGAACCAAATCTGTCCATATCTTCAAAACTGTGGCTAAACACAACCCCCAGGCCAATCACAGCAGGGCTGTTCTCTTATCCATTCCAATCACATTTGCCCCAACCATTCCTGTACTTAGAAACACCTGAGTGAGCAGGCCAATTCCCACTTTTTCCCGATGAAAAATGTATGAGTCGAGTGTGTTATGTAATGCTGTTTTAGTGTACCGCACACGACTGTTTAATTGCACTTAAATAGGTGCAGGTGATGCTATGATTTAAATAATTGCAATAGTAAGGTTTCAGGAAATGTTTAGCAAAGTGTACCTGTGAAGGAGTGGGAGTTTTGGGAGACCAACCACGACTGAACAGGGGGTTCTTTAAGCTATTAACCAGAGGTAAAATAGCCATAAAGTCTCAAGAGACAAGGGAAAGGAAAACAATACTCCTTAGGGAGAGTATCCCAAAGAAAAGCTCTACACAACCCACGTACTGGGTAAAAAAAACTAAGCTTAAGGAGTATGAAAATAAAACAAACTGCCGGAGCAGAAAACGGGCAACTCAAAAAACAGACCTCGAACCGAGGCTGAAAAAGTAACACCCTAAAGAAAGAATACTGAGCTTAGATTGTGGCACTACTTGTTGCCAACAATCTAAAAAAGCTAAAGACTGTTGTGCTAATTTTATAGCCACAACAATCCAATATCGCAACTCAATCCTTTACCTTTACCTTTACCTTTACCTTTACCTTTACCTTTACCTTTACCTTTACCTTTACCTTTACCTTTACCTTTACCTTACCTTTACCTTTCTTACCTTTACCTTTACCTTTACCTTTACCTTTACCTTTACCTTTACCTTTACCTTTACTTACCTTTACCTTTACCTCGCTTGACAGAATACCGGCTCTTGTGCAACATAAGTGACACTGAAGCAAAGCTTATCAGCTTGCTTGGGGTTTAAATAGAACGCCAACAGGTGCAAATTGTAAAAAGAAAATTTGCACGTGTATAATTCAATCAACTCAATGGCCGTAATAACTGAAGAAAAGGCGCATGAAAAAACCAATGGCCGTAATAACTGAAGAAAAGGCGCAGAAGGAAAAGAAATGGTGGCATCAGCCAAAACCATGACAGTACCTGGCTAAACAGAAATATCTAGGTCCCTAACTATTGTATCCCATCTGAATGTGCATGATCATATCTTACACTTTTAAATGCTGCTGCTTACTTATGCGATTGAGGATATTTAATTTGTGTGTGTGTGTATGTATGTGTGTGGTGTGTGTGTAAAAAAGAGAGAGAGAGAGAGAGAGAGAGACCATTTCCATATTTCCATAGGAAAAACATTTTATTGAAAAACCATTTCCGCTTGTAACAGACAGGTGGAATGTGTGTCATTATTCACAGCCTTGGTGGGCAGGACTAAAATCCACCTAGAACCCATAACAGACTAAAGAAACCTGGGAGGTTTGTACAACTCAATCATAATACTGTTACTTACAAACTGGGCAAAAAACTTAAACAAATAAAATAAAAAATAAAAACAAATTAAATAAATATTTATGGTACACACCTATGGCACAAATATGCAGCAGTCGGTTTGGCAAGTTTTTTTTTTCTTTTTTAAACCAAATTTCCATGAAACAGTGCAAAAGGGGGGATGGAAGGGTACAGGCTTTCTGATGAGCTCTAGCTAAAATACATAGCAAAAGATTCAAATTTTATACAAAACATCTTACTTAGGAGTTTATAAAAAAAATTGTCAGGTTTCGTTTTCTGTATTTACACAAGCTGGTAACCAAAAAAAGTACATAGTTTTCATGTTGTGTCTCTTGTTTTTCTCTTTTTTTCCACATTGATTTTTTAAAAGGTGAATAAGGCTATCGTAACAACCCAGGTTCAATATACAATACAAACGTTAACGTATATACAATATTTTAACTACAGATGTACGGTGCAAATTTCAGAGTCAAGTGACCAGGGTTGACCATAAGAGCAAGGCATTTTACAAACAGCCTGAAGACGCAATGCCCAGCTAACTATCAACATCATCGTAATATTGCAGCGAATTCCATCATGCTGATAAAACGTCACAGCAGCATCACTAGAATGGTATGTGCTTGCTGGGTAAGGTCTTCAGATTTAAAGAAACTAATAAGATTGTCATATTCTGCCCCAGTTGGACAGGAACCCAACAGCAGTTTTTTTTTTTTCGTTTTTTCGTTTTTCTGTTTCCGTTTTTTCCTTTAGTAATCAACCAGATGCATTTTGTTTCAAACATTTGTTTTTTTTTTCACAGTTTACCTCTTAACTACAGCACACAGTCAAACAAGATACTGAAGGGACCAATTTAGGAAAATAATACCAATTGAAAGCAAAACAATGAACAGTAGGTTCACATAATGAGATTTTCCATCATTACCATAAGAACACTTTTTATATCTTTTTTAATTGCTAAAAACCAAAACACGGATAAAAATTGCATATTTGCAGGTTTTGCAGCCGCAACAGAGGCGCAATTTCAGGTCACAAAAGGCTTTGTTATGTGGTAAGTCATGTTCTCAATGAAGGAATGAGAGAATATGCGCGTCTCTGAATGTGGACGGTAAGCCACGGTGAAATTTTCCACACTCATCCATTCAGTTTCTTCTTTGTTGCTTGTTTTTTAATACAGACAGTCATACAGGTGTGAGGAATAAAATGAAGTTTGCATGACAGATACAAAAATAGCTGTGTTTTGTTTGACATGAGGTGGTAAGTATACACACACACACACACACACACACACACACAACAGGCACACACATGCACACACACACACACACTCACTCATACACATAAACAGGCACACAAGCATAGAAAACTACTAAGGAAAGCCCCACAGGGAATTGTGGGAATTTTTTTTCCAATAATCCCCTGGGAAAGAGTGGGATCAGTGGTCTGTGTGATGCTTTGCTCCTTTCTGACCCTCTGTAGAGCTCAGAGTTCTGTTCTGCCAAGAGACTTTTACATCGACTTTACCTATTCTGGATAAAGGACATGTTTCTGACACCCCCCCTCCCCCTTCTCCAGCTCTGTGTTTAAAAATTCAGCTTAGACATAATGGAGGGCTATTAAATTGTGAATGAAAACTAATGTTAATCATAAAAACCTAGCTTGCATAAATGTGCATTTTCCATAAATTATTTACTTTCATACACACTCAACCTCAAAAAAACGTCACAGGTGCTATGTATCATAAATAGTCATCTTTTTATTTTAATTTTATCTTTTTATTCCTTGTCTGTTCAAATCTCTCCTTTAAAAGGGTACATCAATCTGCAAAGAATGGTGAACATAAAAACAATGTTAATGAGAGCGAGTTTGTGACTGGCTTTCCTGTGCTTTGTGTCGAGCACCTCCCTCTTTGCTCACAGACACACAGACTGCTCAGTACCCTGGGCTATGCTCAGCTAGAGTAGGGCTCCATTCCTCTGTGAGCGAACTGCAGTAAGGCAAGGTTTTAATTAAGGTTACTGCCTGTACCAACAACTCCTACAGATGCCATTCCCCTTCACTTGTAATTGAGTTCTCCAACCACAGGGGGAAAACAATGAGGTCATCTATACAGTATTCCGAAGCCTAACTCAAAACACTTCGTAAGCTTGGATTGGTTGCTTTACGGCAGCATCCAATAAAACGCAGGTCTCACCATCTTGTCGTCCCGCCCCCTGCTCCCAGTGCTTCCTGTACTTAGAGGACAGGTCTGTTCCTCATCTGGTCCAATCAGTTAACGCCCCTCAGGCTTCTTCGCCCACCCCTCTGCGTTTGCAAGCCATGGACACCGTGTCATCGTGACACAGGTCATCTCTGCGTGTCTACACAATGTGTGAATAGCACGTGTATACGAGTGGGACAAATCCATGATAATTTAGAGGTCTAAAAAGAATCTGGATGCGGCAATTGAAATGGGAAGTACATTTATGAAAACATTTCATTAAAAAAACAAAAAAACTTTAAACCTTCAAGTAACAACGGTGAGGAAAACAAATCAACACTAAAAATCAATGGAGGACAGTGGGGATGGGAAGAAAAGAAGGTCCTGAAGCAGTGAAGTGATTAAGAATGAGCAAAAGTGTTTATGGGCGAGAGTGCTTTCCGTGAGACAGGAAGTGTGGAGAGCATGGCGTAAACGTCCAGACGTCACTCTCCGTTTTTATCCTTCCCATCTTAGATTCCCAGAATGTCTCACGAAAAAAAAAACTAAAATGAGTTTGTGGCTAGCCAATCCGCTCATTTCGTTTCTTCCTCTCCGAGTCTTTCTTTCTTTCTCTCTCTCTTTGCCATCCTTTTCCAGGCATAGAGGTGTAGTAGAGTCACTTTCCTTTTTTTGGGGGGAGGGGGGAGTTCAAGAGAGAGGCGACAGGGGCCTCTTTTTCCTCTGCCCTCCCCACGAGCACCCTGTTGTATCCCGGGCGCTGGCCGTGACGCCCAAACAAGCAGGCGCGGGGGAGCACCCCCACACCCACACAGCGGCCCTCCAGGAGCTCTCGCAGACCACCGGATTTACAGTCATCACACTAACCATTATAATAATATTAATAACAATCATAGGAATAATAACAATAATAATAGTGAAACAAGGTGGTCGGCGGCCAGCAGCCCCGGCTGTGTGCCAGTTCAGACCTTGTAGTAGATGTTGGCGGGGCTCTGGGGGGGCATCTCCTGCACGATGTAGACGGGGTGCCCGTAGTCCCCGCTCACCTTCTCGTAGTGCGGGCAGAAGACGCTGTCTGCAGTCCTGAGCGGGATGATGATGTCGCTGGGCTCCGAGCCGTTGTTGTTGCCGCCGGCGCTGCCGCGCTTGGGCGTGGCCAGCGTGCTGAGCGACAGCGTGGTGGAGTGCTGCGGGGAGTGCTTGCGGTGCCGTCTCCTGTACTTCAGAAGCAGCAGCACCAGCATGATGATGATGATGATGAAGATGACGCTGCCCGACGCGATGCCGGCGAACAGCGCCACCTCCGAGCCGATCATGCTGGACGGCTTCCCGCCGTTGCCGCTCGTGTCGCCCCTCTGACGCGCGTCTGCAGGGAGAGAACGAGAGCAGCAAGTGAATATATGACTACTGCAGGGAGAGAAGAGGATAGAGGGAGAGAGGGAGGGAGAGAGAGAGAGGGAAACAGATAGAGGGAGAGAGGGAGGGAGAGAGAGAAAGAGATAGAGGGAGAGAGGGAGGGAGAGAGGAAAGAGGGGAGAGGGAGGAGAGAGAAGAGAAGAGGAGAGAGGGAGGAGAGAGAGGACAGAGGGAGAAGAGAGGAGAGAGAGAAAGAGATAGAGGAGAGGAGGAAGAGGAGGAAAAGAGAGAAAGGGAGAGGGGAGGAGAGAGAGATAGAGGGAAGGAGGAGAGAGAGGGGGAGGGGCAGGGAGACATAAAGGCACCTGATTTTTTTTTGCTCATATCCGTTTTTATATTATGATCATCGTTATGTTTGTATTGTAAACATTATGGCATAGTTAGGTATTTAAAATTTCATATTGTATTCCTTCTTTATATTCTTGGCAGTATGTCTCTAGTTTTCCTGCCAAAATTGAACTGTGATAGAGAGAGAGAGAGTGAGAGAGAGAGAACACAACTCAGTAGAAACAGAGTTGAAAGTAATTGAGTGAGTGAAAGCACATCTCTGCACAGGGAGAGGAGAACAGACAAACCGAGTGAAAGGAATCACTTCTAATGTGGACGACTGGGAAGGAGGTCCTCAACAGAGGATGACCAGAAAGAAATGCACTGTACCATCTCACAGCCCACAACCCATCGCAATTCCTGCACAATAGGTGAGGTCAGCAGGAAAATGGGAGGAGCTCCAGGAAGGCTCACATACAGCGCTCAGTTCCAAGCCCACCCACACTACTGTAACCTTCCTTTACCGCTGTCTATCCATCTCTATGCTACAGGTCACAAAAAGGTTGCCGTTGTCATGGTGAGGCAGCGCTCGAGAAACATTAGTGTGTCTCACCGCTTCTCCCTCAGGGCAAGTTTGGGTTTTGTTTTTGCCTAGTCAAATTCAGCAGCCAAACCTGTTAGGCTTGAATTAAACGTTGGACGTCTTACAAAGATACATTAAAAACCCCAGCGAGAATGTTCGGTCTGAACTCTGGGTCTGAACGCTTGGGGCCATGAGAGGGAATGTTCATGCAGGCATTTACGCAAAGTAAAGACAACCCAGCAGTCTTCCCCCGCACCAGAGCACAGGCTGAATAGTGTTTCCCTCATGAGTCCCCAACCACAGGGTCTGCTGGAGTCCCCTACCCTGTTCCGTTGGTTTTCTTTGTTTTTCAACATTAATTGATCAATTAAAGCAGCTGTTTACACATCACCTTACCGGATTTATGGGAAAAACAAAAGTAGATCCTGTGACTGTCAATGACCAGGGTAGGGGACCCCTGCTCTATGTACTTGGACTAGCCGTTTAAAGGTTAAATGGGGGGGCACAGGGATGTGGCTAGTTACCCACGTGTGCCCACTCAGTGCGGTCCAGCAGCGCAGCAGGCTGGATTAATGATGTGCAGGCTGCACAGGTCAGGGCCTTCCCACTTTTTAGCTCATTTCAGAAATTGAGATTTTATTTCCAAATGTAACTGCAGTTTAATAAAGATAAGAGCTCCATGCAATATGCCAAGAGTACAAGCGCAAGAGCACAAGAAAGTGATTGGAAAGCTTTCCAGAGAAATTCAGCTTTCCACAAAGAAAGGGTGAGACTACAGAGGCGAAAGACTCGTCTCTCTCTCCCACACACACACACACACACACACACTTCATCATCTCCCTTGTCAGGCATGAATAGGTACATAATTAATAAGTGCCCCTCCCCCCCTCTCCAAATGACAGAAAGGACATACCGTGCGTATCCACCTCATTTCCATTACTGATTGGATCCTTCTCCCCTCCCCCTGGGTACTTGGGGGGGTACCTGGTGGGGTACTCTTTGGGTGAAATTGGATCAGTAGCACCTGGAAGAGAGACAAACACTAAATATAGGTCCAGTCATGACAAAGCCATTTGTTACTTCTCTACTATTTTAAACTAATGATGATATCATCATCGTCTTCTGCCTACAGCCTGTCCTGATGTCTATGGTCTCTGGGAAATGCCTCAGTAGTAATTATGTGATTTACTAATAATCGTCATTTTCATTAATTAGCAGAGAAAGTAATTAGAATCCTTTGCCGGCGCCACAGTAAGCCACAGTGCAGAAGTGCGGGTTTCAACATGAGACACAGTAGCATTAATTCTGCACTTTATTAGCATCACACAGAACCGCTACCCAAGAGTAATACCATAATGCAACACTAATAATGGATATAATAAGAGATTTTTTTTAAATAGCTGTTCATTAGTTTGGTGAATTTGTTTTCCTATTCGTATACCTATTTGTATTGTTATCATGTTGTTCACCATCACACTTATCAAAATCAGACTCTGTTCACAGGTCATACTGTTCAGCTGTATAAAATATTAAATATGCATTTATGCATCATAATGGCAGGGTGGTATTGATTATAAACGCACTGGCAGCGGCAGTAAAGCAAGCTCAGTTTCGGGTGAGGTAAGGGCGCGGCTGCGCTCTGCGTCAGGGGTTTAGCTGGAGAGGGGCGGGCCGAGCACTCGATGGGGGGGGGCTGGAGGGGATTGGGCCGGGACAGCTGTCCCAGCTCCAGGGGAGCTGTCCGCATGACATTCCGATTTCAGAGCGGGGAGATGACGGGGGCTGGAGCGGGGTCCGCGCTCAGCGTCAGTCTGTCACGCGGCACAGGAACCCGCCACGCACGCTGTTCCTGTTTCCACACGGCAACCAGCCCTGCCGCCATCTCCCAGAGCGCACCGAGTACTCGCCATGTACCATTTATTAGCATTTGTCTTTATTTCTTGTACCATTACTAACTGCTGTGGTATGCCCTGGCACTGAAGTACAACTCAACTCTGAGAGTGAAGAACACACAAAAAACACGGCAGAGAAAAAGGGGGTAAGAAGAGGTAGAGAGGGTAAGAACAGGGAGGGTAAGAAGAGGTAGAGAGGGTAAGAACAGGGAGGGTAAGAAGAGGCAGACAGGTGCCCGCAGACATGGAGACATCCGGAATAAAGACCTTGACGCTGTACTTACTCTGACCCACTTTCATGACGATCTTCATGGATTTGGTCTTGCACACTCCTCCCTCCTGGTTATCCAGGCCTTCCACGGTGCTGTTAGACGTAGCTGAGAGCAAGAAGGAGAGAAAGAGGATCATGACCACGGGAGACCAGTCAGAATTAAGCAGGAGCGCTGCGGTGGGGGGTGGGGGGTGGGGGGTGGGTGGGGGCACGGGGCTGCGTTTCTAATTAGTGTTACTAATAAAAGACACGCCCGCTATCTGAGTGGCGTCTTCACGGGAGACACGTCTGCACTTGAAGTGACCGCTGGTTTTTTCCACTCCTTTTTATTTACGCATACAGAAATTTGGAGGCGGTTTCTGTTTGCTGGTCGTCCGCCCTGGTGTGGAGGAATCCCTCGGGCAGATCTGCAGCCTCAAACCGGCTTCTCTGACTAATTAAAGAGGTTCCGCATGTATAATTCAGCAGCACCAACTGGGGGGGGGGGTTAAAATCAACACCAGCGCCCCAACTCAACACCCCAGGAACACAACCCCCTGATCATGTGTATAACTACAACACAGGGAAACACACTTCTCAACAGAGTCCAAAGGCACATATTATGTGCATATTGACTGACCAATCGATCAACTGAACGAGTGATTGGCTGATTGGCTGAGAGCCCACTTCACCTCCACCACAGACACAGACAGAGTATATAAGAGAGAGAGAGAGAGAGAGAGAGAGAGAGAGAGAAAGAGGGAGGGTTAAAAGAGTAAACATGGTGAGAGAAATAAGACAGCGACAGAGTTGCAGAGAATGGAACATTTCCTGCCATTAATACCCACTGAAAGACGTGCACTCCACCCAGTTAAAAATCACAAACCCCAGTTACCTCCGCCCAAAAGCCCCACAGACAGATGGCAAATATGTATAAAAAAACAAATATTAGCAAAAAATAGTACAGGTCCCTTTCTTTCTCTCTTTCTCTCTCTCCAACACACACACACACACACACACATACACACCCAATCTCAACTCCTTCCATAGTGTCTCATAGTGTCTAGTGTCTCTCTCTCACAATCTAAGCCAAATTCCAAGTCAGGTGTCTCAGTCTTGCTGTGACGCAACAAAACCATGAATAACACGCAGTAGACTAGTGCTAAGTGAGTCAGCTGGCAGTGATTCACACCAAGTGTTCCGCTTCGTTATGCAGGAGACAGGCGTCCATGACAGGTGACCAGGTGAGTGGCCAAATGCATTATCTAGCATTGCAAAAAAAGACTAATTACACTGTGCAGTGAATCAGGCTGCCAAGCCTTTTCATTGAAGCACATTTACCTTAATAAGTGGCATAATTATTTTACTGACAGTAATGAGCTTTTTTGATGATCAAAAAGAAAATCAAGTGCATAGGAACTGAGGTTCCGTGCCCCCTTCTATTCAAAGGCAGAAAAAAACTTAGCAAAACGTGGGAAATTCTTCAGCAGGTTACCAGCTATTGAATTCTACAACACGCTGGAGAATAATAGGATTTCATTATAGGAGCATTCCCAAGTATGTACCTTGCCGTTTCAAGTCTACATGATTCCGAGACATAAACTGACTTCAATCTGGCCTCTGCGTGCCATGGGGGTCACAGACCGAAAGTGTCATGAATATTTCACTGAAGCTTAGAGGGCAGTAAAGACACAAAAACAAACAGAGCAAACAGAAAGTGTGCCTTAAAATCGGGGACACGCCTCTCCCGCGGGCGCATGTGCATGTCAGGGAGCGGAGAGGAAGTGACACAAACAGCTGCTATGGTGACGTAAGGAAGAGAAGGATTTTTTAAAATTTGGAACACATAAATAACTTAGAATGGCACATACACAAGAGTATTTTCCTTGTACTCTACACGCGTAGCGTGTGGCTCCAGCAAAGTCATCTCCTGTCTTTGGGATGATGTGGGATGATGCAATATTGTGACCCAGCTTTGCGCCGCTGCCCCTAGAGGCCGCAGGGGCCCCACTGCAGCCGATAATCAGTTAGCGAACCATCAGGTCAGTAACACACATCTAATGAGATGCAGGGGCTTAGCTGCCGGCCCGCTGCCAGCGTGCTCTGGCCCACATTTCCCCGTGCGCTATGCTGAGAGGCAGCGCCGCGTGCCCTGCCCTCCCCCTACTGCCCCCACCCCCCACACCAAAGTCCTTTCATCAACCGGAAGAGAATTAAAAAGCAGCTGTTTCTCAGCCATCCCTGTAATCCCCATTAAAAAATCAAGCTCTGTGCTGGCTGGATCCACCCCCCTACCTTTGACAGGTCATTCTATGATGTACAAATGAATGTTAATTGGTGACACAGTGTATACGAAATTAAAATCCCTCCTACAAGCATTGTAGTCTGTCATGTGAATTCTTCCCTTCTCTCTCTCTCTCTCTCTCTCTCTCTCTCTCTTTCTCTCAATCTCTGGACTGAGCTGTATGTAGTTTTTAAGCACATAGTAACACAATCAATGCGCAAAGCTTCTTATAGGCTTTAGATTTTTGTGCGTGCGTGTCTGTATGTGTGTATGTGTGTTTCATTAATCCTTAGAAAAATCTGTTGCAAATTACCAGTTTCCAAACATGCATGACATCCACACAAAGACAAGCACACACAGACACCATTAATGTGCTGGTATGTGACTAGACCTCTGTCTGTAGAGCAGGGGAATGCAGAGACCTATACTACGCCAAGTCCCCACACACACCCGCTCTGTTAGTCCACATAAACACACTCTACCCTAATTCAACACACACTCCCTCCCTGTCAGCACCCATGAACGCACACTACACCAATTCTGCACACACATCCTCTCTGTCAGTACCCATAAACACGCTCTACACCAAGTCTCCACGGACGTCCTCTCTGTCAGGAGCCATAAGCTAATTCAACACACACTCCCTCCCTGTCAGTACCCATGAACGCACTATAAACTAATTCTGCACACACACCCTCTGTCAGTCCCCATAAGCACACTCTACACTATGTCTCCACAGACATTCACCTGAAAACAATATAGTCATGCACATTACCTCAGTTATAAAAACAAAACCAAGTCTCTTGGTTTTTTTTAACTCCATTCCATTCTACATGAAACTGTTGTTGAGGCTTGTAACAGAAGTGTGGTTTTTCATGTCCTGTAGTTTGGGGCGTATTTGGCTGGAAACTTCCGTGTCTCTTTAATCTCTCCTGCCACCAGTAAACCGCACACAGACAGAGGATTTTGTTTTGCGCATCTTCCCACCAACTCTTGCTGCTTAGTGTGAAGACAAGACTTGAAGGAAAGAAAAGCAATGTGAGAAAAGAGAGAGAGAAAAAGAGAAAGATATGGGCAGTGGGGCAGGGGTACTAACATAGAGATAGAGAGCTACTCCAGCCTGAGCGATGGTGAAACGGTAAAGGAACGAGAGCTTTAATGCTCCGTGCCACTTTTCTCTCTGACCACAATCACTCAGACGTCCCCACACATTGTGGAGTTCATTCTCTCATCCACCCTGTCAGTCCCTCCTCCTCCCCAGACCCCGGCCTGCTCGCGCCCTGCACCGCGGCCGGAATTAGCCTATTTGAACACATCTCTCCACCGCTCTCCTCCACACCAGCAGAAGCGTGTGCGGGCAGCGCGGTCCCTGGCACCAGCACAGCAGGGATGCATCACGAAAAAGCCGCGCTCTGAAGGTGACTAACTAGCCTGGGGCGTAGTTCTGACAGGACACCCTGAAGACGGGGCTCACATACACAGCTCTCTAAGGCTGAGACAGAGCTGCTGCCAGGCTGCCGGTGAAGACCCTGCGGCCTTCTGCCCCTCTCAGTCTCCACGCATGTCCAAGAGGAGAGAGGACCCGGGGCTTCAGAGGTGGAACTCCTCCCATTAGGGGAAATCAATGCTAAGATCGGCATCGGGCTGTGTAACTATGTAACTCATGCAAACACCACCACGCCACCCGTATCCACGCCACATTCCGAGTTTGCAGTCTGCCCACCCTGCAAACACGCCACTCCCCACCATCGCTCACAACATCACTCCAACATCTGCAAACTGTGCCAAGACCAACAGTAACAAACCCCACACCAAAGCAAACTACAGCAACGGGGAAAATATGTATGTGTTACAGCCCAGATAGTTCAGCAGCGCTCTACGTTGTTTATGGAATATCCCTGTCAGACATTCGTTAGTTCGCTAATTCAAACCAACCACTCTGCCTTTGTGTGCAAGAACTTAATTAATACACAACCGCAATCCAATAAGGAACTATCACAATAGATGCTTGGTGAATAGGCACATCTGTGGAGAGACAAAGGCAGTAAGCGCACTGTGCACGTGTGCATACAGGACATTATATGATCAAATGTCCATAAAAAATCATCATTTTTTTCCTTTTTTGAGAGGGGTTGGGAGCTGTCACACAGATAACAGCTAATTCTGCACTGTTCCTTGTTTTATTTCACCTCCGTTTTCAAAAATCTGTCCTACATCATGCCAATAGAGCAAAGTGAAAAAGGAAAAGTGAACGATATCAGAGTGAGAGATTGAGAGAATGTGCGTGTAACTGAGCGTGTGTAAAAGCAAAGCAGAGATGAGAGAGCAGTGCTGGAGAGGCAGCTTTCAGTCTCTCATATCACACATCCTCAGGAGCTCACCCCAGAGGAAACATGGAGAACCCAGGAAAATGCACAGCCAATTTCAGGAGCAGAAAAACAGGAGCAGTAGCAGGTGAACAGGAGTAGGTGAACAGGTGTAGGTGAACAGGAGTAGGTGAACAGGTGCAGGGACAGGAGTAGGTGAACAGGATCCGCCTGCTCGTCACGTCTACATGCATATAAGCCATAAAGAGCTGGCCTGTAATAAACCATCTACTGGACATTTTCTCCTGTTTTCCTCTTTGTTTTCTGGGCAGCACCACTGCGGGCTGACAGGGTCTGACAAGCTCTGTGTTCCTATTTCTCACGTCACTGGGAAAGGCCCCTAGTGAGCGCTTCACTGCGCGACATCGCTGAGCTGGTCAGGCAGACAGATCCTCTGCACTTCTGTTCTCTTCCCACATAACAATCCTTCTGTTCTGCACCTTTAGTTTTGGAAGTGTTAAGGCTTTAACAGTCAGACAGCTTATCAGTGTTAAAGAACAAAAACAGGCAGAGTGAGGTGAGTGTGTGTGTGTATGCGTGTGTGCGTGTGTATGCCTCAGTCTATGTGTGAGTGTGTGTGTGTGTGTATGCCTGAGTCTGTGTGTGTGTGTGTGTGTGTATGCCTGAGTCTGTGTGTGTGTGTGTGTGTGTGTGTGTGTATGCCTGAGTCTGTGTGTGTGTGTGTGTGTGTGTGTATGCCTGAGTCTATGTGTGAGTGTGTGTGACAGACCGATGCACTCGGAGTAATGATATTAATGATGTGCTGGCTGACCCCTGATTGGCTGTGGAGGGTGAAAGCATGGTTGCACTATTGGGGTCACCAGTAGGTTAGCGTCATTCAGGGCTGGACACCCTAATGTACTCTGACAGCGGGGGGTGTCAGCTGCTCTCTGTCCCCTCACCCCAAACTCCAAACCACCCCCACCCTGTCTGAGGGAGGGTTTAGCAGGACAGGACATTGCCCAAAAAAAACACAGCATCCACTGTACAGGGGACCATGGCAAGCTGTCCACTTCTTCTCCATTTACCTCCGCTGAGTTTCAGAAAAGCAGTAAATTGACTCCTAATACAATTTACCCCCACAGATGCAGTGTCTCATTCCTAATTTCACAACAGGAACAGCACTATCCCACCTGCTCACTCACTCCGGCTGTCTGTCTGTTTACCTCTCTCTCTCTGTCTCTGTCTGCCTCTGTCTGTCTGTCTCTCTCTCACACACACACACGATGGCTATGCTAGCAGTCACACCAGAGACCATTTACATCAAATAACTCTCTCTTCATGTTCCCAGCCGGGAGCTGTATTACTTCAAACGCTCACGCCAAACTTCCCTCCACAGCGGAGAGCAGCCTTGTGGGTTGTGGGGTTGGGATTGGGTTAAAAACGCCTTTGCCAGGGCGTGCACCCCGATGGTCTGGTAAATAATGCAGCTCAGGAACACACTGTGTAAAAGCAGGCGTGTACAAGAGAGCGTGGAGCGAGATAAACACTCGCACTGCAGTGTCCCAGACCAACACTTACACTGACAACAGAGACAACCAGAAAGGTTCTGCAAACACTTCATTTGACATACCTTGAGACACCAGGAGAGTTTCTGCAGATTTCCTCCAGAACAACAGTATTCAGAACAAAATCATTTTATTTGATTCCACATTTCAGTTAGTGGCATATTTGGATGAAAGTTCTTCTGGATTTACTGGGTTCTCAGATTTTACCAGCATCTGAACAGTTAAAATATTTAATGTGTCTGACCTGGATCAGATCACAGACAGACCCAGTTAATCACACAACAAACCAGTGTGCAGGGCTATGACAATATGTCAAGATCAATAAAGACGGTAGCCTATTTTATTTTCAGTTGGGGGGGGAGGTTAACACGATGTTATGATTTTACCTTTATTCACACCCGGTCCCCTCCCATATGAATTAAGACCACCCACATGTTGTAGCTAACGACTTCTTCTGCACAGAAAAAAAAAATTGTTTGGTCCTGCAGGAGCTCTTACATAAGAGAAGGGAGTTTAATGTGGCTTGTGACCGGCCTGGAGCGACAGCGTACGCTATGCTAACACAAACCGGTCTTCTCCTGTAGTGAATTCCTATGAAGGCTCGGGCCTCTGCCACGGTCACATGCTAACGCAGCGATGCAGCCACAGCGAGCCGCGCACGCCCAGAGGAATGAGCTCCAGGGAGGGAATTAGCATTCCTTTAAAACGGCCGAAACTCCAGAATCTGCAGCTGCTGCACAATCGGATTTCTCCCTTTTAAAGGCAGAATTTTACTTTCACTATCGAATTGGGCTGAAGGTCGGAACAAGAAGAGAAAAAAGACACAGCTCGACAGAGCGAGAGAGAGAGAGAGAGGGGGAGATGTAAAAAGAGAGTATGTGATAGAGAGCTGCGTGCACTGCAAAGGCAGTAAGGGCTGAGTGTGAAAAGCTTGTACAGAAAACAGGGCTGCTGCACCGCGGAACCTCAGCGTGGGGCTGTGGACCTGCAGCACACACCTCCCCGCAGCCGAGGCGCAAGGCCAGAGCTTCCAAAAGAGCCGTTCGTCACATCTCTGCAGTCACATCACTTATTTACTCCTCTTTTTTCAGAAGGGAGGTTGTGAGATAACCAGACAGAGTCTTATTAGGGAATGTCACCCTCAGAAAAGGCAAAATAAATACACTGAGTTCATGAATAATGAACAAGTACACAAAAACAGCCGACGCATGTCTCGCCCCGCAGGCTGGGGACTTTGTTTCAGGTATAAAAGGGAAAAGAAGAGGCCTGTAGCGTGTGTCACGGGGGCTGGGGGGTGGCGGGGGACTAGAAACCCGTCCTTCAGTAACTTTGTTTGTGGAGCTCTCCTGGTGGCCAGGGGCCTCTGATCTGCTGCACAGCCAGAAGAGTGGAGATCAAAGCCTCTCTCCCACTCAGGTTCTGAGAGAGACCACGCAGTTGCTCCACAGTCACACATTTCTTTCCCTCTCTGTTTGTACATCTCCATGTTGGAGAAATTACTAATGTCTCTCCCGAGGTCTGGTTTCAGTTATTTTATAATATGGAAAAAAAATAAAGAAAAATTGCAAACGGTCCCTTAAGAATATAGACATATGTACGTTTTAGCAGCAGGGTTTTCCATTATTTCCATATATTAGTCTCATAAACATTTCTGTCAGTCCTCTGCACAATAAGCAGCAGTTCTCTCCTGCCGAATGTCGCAGTCAATCAGTGATAATCTGTTCCTAATGCTGAAATCCTCACAGATGGCGCAGCCCGCTACACCCCCCACTAACACGCGCAGATGGTCCAGCCCATGTCTTCGTTAGAACAGGGAGGGACGGATGCATAACCACATTACTGCACAAATTGTTAGCTTGCCAACCTGCGAATTGATAGCTTGCAATTCAATGGGAGCAGTGTATAAAAGTTGAAGTCAGATTATAGTCCATTGCAAAAATGACTGAACATGTGTTAAGGCAAATTCAACATAAGAATATTTACATGAATATTCAAGCAGAACATGGACATTAAGTGATATCATTCAGAGCTACCTAAAACTAGATGGCTAGCTAGAATGTTGCTGGTCATATAAGAAATTACTTCCTCCACATCATTTTTTGTAGTTCTCATAATCAGAAAACCCTCATACTGTAGTTGGCACTATCAGCACCGCCTCTTCCTCTCCACCCCCCCCCCCCCCCCCTCTACAAAGCTGAGCGTAACTGAGCTGAGCGTAACAGAGGAGGCAGGTACTCACAGATGATGTAATAGTCCCGCCCTCTGAAGAACTCCAGACCCCATAGGTTCGGGCTGAACTCCTGGAACTTGAGGGTGAACTTGACGTCCTGGTCGGGCTTGACGCAGTTGAGCAGGGGCGTGTCCGCTTTGGTGATGGTGCAGCTCTCCAGCTGCGCCCGCTGCACCATGTACAGCTTGTAATACTCCACCCCCTCCCCCACCCCCCCGTCCACCCGCGGGCACACAATGTCCATCTTGTCCCCGATTTGAGGGTACAACACCAGTCCATATCCGGGTACAAATCTGTGGGCAGAACGGAAAAGAGAGGAAAGAGTTAGTGGGAAGTCACAAAAGCCTGACCTGGGTCAAAGATACTTTTAACTCTTTACATTACATTACATTCATTTATCAGGCATTGAGTGGCTTGCACATGTTTACCCAATCCGTTTAAAGTCCAAGAAATATTTTTTTAAATGCATTCCTGCAGATCCCTGAGAATTTAACACCAAAACACATCAAAAACTAAAATCACAATTACATGTTCAGTTAGGTACTGCAGGGCTTTTTCTGGTACATACGTATTTTAAACAATGATTAGACCCAGGTCTGACTTGTATTATCTGACCTTCATAACTTTTTAAATCTAATTAGAATGCAGGAATATGTAGTACAAAAAGCATAACGTAATTGGCTAATTATTGAATTTATAATTGAATTAATTGTATGTATTCATTTACTTCTGTTAAAACACTTTTCAAAACAATTTTATCAACTTGCATTTATCAAACCATAACCCCTGATGTGTATCTTTTTATTATTATTATAATTTTACTATTATCTTTCTTGCTTCTCTTTGACCTTTGTGCACTGTATTCAAATAAGCAGCGTTCACAAATGAAAATATAACTGCCCAATGAGTTATAACAGCCGAGGTCCGTGAATGGCAACTTGGGAAAGACTTGTTTCTTCCATTTTGTTTGTTTTATTTATTTAAGATATTTAAGATATACAGAACAAAACTCCAAAGAGGTGCTTTTTTCTCTGCTTAAAGCATTTGCTTCATGAAAGCTCAACAATTTAATCAAAAATTAACACTTACCCGTGTACATGTACATTCGTATATTTAATTTGGCTAAATGGCTTGTCATAAACTAGACACTGCAATTACATCATTCAAATGTTCAAAAACCAAGACATAATTTTTCTGAGATATGAAAACAGGAGCAAGCAGAGATTACTCTAAGCATAAGTGTTTGTGCTCAGTCATCTCTGCTCAGATCAGACATTTCTCACTCTGGCTTATTTTTATTTCTGCTCTTAGTGTTAAGCATTGCGTCAAGTGCTTCTGCACTTAATATCCCATCTCTTTCACTTGGGTGGGAGCTGAGTTGGATGAGCTTTGTGCTTAAACGTCTACAGTGTTGCTGTCCTACTCTGTTCTGATGCTTGTAGTTGCCCTGATTATTTGCACTTCGCATTTGCTGCAACAGTCTCGTAAATTGCTTTGGATAAACGTGTACAGGAAATATAAACATCTTCTCATCCTCACAGAGGGGGCAGAGAAAGAGGAGACAGAGGAGAGAGAAGAGAAAGGAGGAGGGAAAGAGAGGGGAAGAGAGGAGAGAGAGAATCAGAGATACTGGAGGAGTCAGAACGAGAGAGAAATATCAGTCTGGTCTTCTGTTGCCCCACAATCCTCTGCTGTTTACCATTTGTTGTTTGCAGTAGACAGGCTCACAACTCATTGCCGTAGACCCACTGGTGCTAAACCTGCACTAAAAACATGCTAAACAGGCTGAACATGCCATGCACATCAAGCATACACTCCACCCCCCCCCACGCCCCCTAGGCCTTTTTCACCTCTGTCCCCAGGGAAGGCCATACTCATAGAAATAACACTACATAAATGTATGCAACATAAATAACTGTGTTTCTTTATGTTTGTTTGCTTGCTCGCCCACTCTGCTACAGAACAGTTCTGGCACAGGGCCCAGTATTTGAACTCTGACCTCCAGGGAAAGACAAGAAGCTGAATCAAGCCTTGGAGGATGATAAAAAAAAGAAATCATAAACAGAAAATAATTTTGAAAAACCCCCATCTCAGAACAAGTGCGAGAGTGTTCTGTGTTGCAGTCCCTTCCAGCATATCTAAACAACTGTTTTGGAGCATACAAATAAACACTAAATATGCCTCTGGTTTCCTTATAATTAACAGGAAATGTATCTGTGGTACTCAAACGTTTGTCTCCCTCAGCAAACAGTAACACGCTCCTTCACACACATACACATGTGCGCACGCACACGGACACACATGCACACAGACACACATGTGCATGCACACATATATACACACACATACACACACAGCCTTTGACCATGCTGCTGAAGCCATTTACCAACATCAGGTCAGCCTGCAATTCTGGGACTACCCTTCATTGTTCAGGAGAGACACTGAGAATCAAGGAGTGAAAGAGAGAGATGATTTCTCTCTCTCTCTCATTTTCTCTCTCTCACTCCCCCTCTCTCCCTGCCTCGCATTTATTTTCCTCCAGACTGATCTGAGCAACTGAATCAATACTAAAAAGGAAAAAAACCACTGTCAGATTACATTATTGAAAACCTCCCACAGCCAGGCCAGCTTTCATTTGTAACTCTCAGGTGGTGAGTGCAATCAGCCCAGACCGCACAACAAAGGCCATCCATTTTTGGCACGATTAAAATAAATGGCGGGTGGCCAAGGTTACTTGCACACCTCCCAGACACACACCATCATTACAGCCATTCTCCTTCACTTCAGCAGGAACACGACGTCTACGCCCAAACACATCCATATCCCATCAGCCATCAGACTGTTGGGCCTTGTTTTCGGGGTCTTGTTGTAAAAAGCCAGACCTGGGGAAACAGCTTTAACCCCTCCTCCTCCCCCCACACTCGGCCCCGCCCCTTCGCTCTCCTCCCTTACGGTGTCCGTCACTCTGCCGCTGGCCAGAGTCGTAAATATTCCTCCGCCAACGCCGGCGAAAAGGCGAGGACTACGCGGCGAGTGCTGCCGGACGATTATCGCCGTCGGGCTCCGTGCTAACGAGCGAACGCCGGCCCCGACGAGCCGTGAGGCCTCGTTACTGCGCGGCGCGCGGGAGGGACAGCCGGGCGGGACACGGCGAGCGGCGCACAGTCTCGCCCGCGGGAGCCGCCATGCTGCGCCACCCGCGATTATGCGCCGTTATTTACAGACTGCACGTCCTCCTAGTGGGCCCAGAAACACATCCCCCATTAAATAACACTCTATTTAACTTTAATGATAATCGATATAACGCTGACAATAGTCTTAAATAATCTCATCTAACTCTTTAAAAACTAAAGAGTAAGTGTCCGTAGTGTTGTTCACACTGTTGTTTTCTGTCGATGTAACGTGTAAATGATTGCTCTGGCAACACCATGCCTCTTAGTGTCAAGAAAGCATATTTCAATTTGAAATGGATTTCGAATTTGACGGGATGTTTTTCCTTCTGAGCCTTTCTGTGAAGCAGACAGCAGACAGGAGGTGACAGCGGTAAACAGGAATTTAATATTTGACTAAAAGGAAGCAGCGCTTCTTTGTGGTCTTTTAACGGGAGAGACAGGGTGACGTGCGCAGAATCCTCCGCCAGGCCGCACTCTGAAATTTAAAAAAGAAACTTGGCGGAAATCTCTCCTGTCAACGCGACGTGCGAGCCGTCAGCTGACCCCGCCCGCCGGGATAAGGTTCAGGTGCTCGGGTATTGCCGCAATGTTTTCCTTCCTCTGATATCTGATGAAAAGCAATCCAGTGTACACAGGTGTGTGAGAAGGAAGAGTGAAAAAGGAATTGAAAGTAATCCCCCCGCTGACATCTGTTTTGTCGTTCACTTAAAGGGTGTTTTTCCCTGGGGCCTCCCGGATAGCATCTAGCTAGCGCGCTGGTCTGCGGTGCTCTGACACACCCGGCGGGGCCGGGGCCGGGGCGGGAGGTGGCCGGGAGCCCTGCGGTGCTCTGACACACCCGGCGGGGCCGGGGCCGGGGCCGGGGCCAGGGCCGGGGCGGGAGGTGCCCGGGAGCCCTGCGGGGCGAGGGGTATTCGCCCACAGCTCCCCCCCTGGAGGAGGGGTTCAGTCAGACCACGGCCCTCTGCTTAGCCGTACGTTAGCGACTCCTCCACGCAGTAAGGCGCCTGCAGTCTGTCTGTGGCAGCTGCGCAGTCCCATGGTACAGCAGTGTCACAGCGCAGCTGACAGACTGCGCAGTCCTGTGGCACAACAGTGTTGCTGCGCTGCAGGTGGACTGCACAGTCCTGTGGTACAGCAGTATTGCTGCGCTGTTGGAGGACTGCGCAGTCATGTGGTACAGCAGTGTCGCTGAGCTGCTCTATTGGACAGGCCTCTGGTCAGCTTTGGTGGCACTGCTGTACTGTGTTTTATTTTCACCGCCCACTCACTTGAACAAATGCGATTACTACACGTCGCTGGACGCTACAGGATGGGCTTCAGTAAACATCGCCACTTCTCCAGCGCCGTCCTTTCACACCACACAGCTCAGTCCTCTCTGTTTGTATTTATCTCTGCTGTGCGCGTAGCCTGGGCTAAGCAAACAAGAAGCACAATGGCGCTCGCCGCATAAGCCCACAACTCTATGCTTCCTCCAGGAGCTCCAGAAAAGACACAGTAGGAGGAAAAGGGGCTCACAGATAAAGGAAGGGCAAAGAACAATAAAAAAAAACTGTTTGACTTTCAATCATCCCTACCTCCGATATGGAGATCTGTCCATTCGGCATTAAGCGAATAAAAGCACAATAAAGGACAAGAGGGCGGAGCAGGGGAAACCCGCCCGTGTCGCCTTGCCTTCTCGCCCGACGGCGGACGAGGGGGTGATCTGAGAGCCCTTTATCCCTCTGTCACCCTATCCCATCCCCAAAACCCTCAGCCAGACTGGCTCTCATCCTCTAATGCAGGCCTTGTGAGGCCTCCTCTGTCTCCACATAACAACCCACGGCCCCCAGGGCCAAACCTCTCCGTATCTCTCTTTCTCTCACTATCACTCTCTCTGTCTCACCCTCTCTCGTATGCAGGCTTGAACCAAAACTTTTATTCTGCATGTTGCCATGGGAACACCCCCTCTCCCCTTCAGCACTCCCTTTTCTGTACATTGTATAAATTGGAAGGATTTAACTTTTCCCCCTAAATCCCTTGTCCTTTTCTTTGTTAAATCCTGCCACCCTCCTTGTGAACTCTGTGAAATGGGGGTGGGGGGGTGGTTAAAAAAAATGTTTGTATTATTATTATAATTATTATTATTATTCATGGTGCAGCCAATCAGCTTACTTTCAGTGTTTTCTCCAGGGGCATAGCTAGCCGCCCTGTCATTCTTTCACATTGGATCTGCATCTCTATTCCCCATTATGGCTACAAAGGGCCAGCATGCAGCATAATCTCCTAATGAAGCCCAGTGCAGCCCCGGCTGATTCCCCAGGAATAAACCATGTAAAGCGGGCCCCACTTTTGTTTCTCAGGGTGAACTACAAAATGGATTACCAGGAGGGGAAATCTTGATTAAGCTCACACACTGCTTCAAGTAAAGCATGTACAACAGCGAGCTTTAAAACTGACTGACTTGGCCCCTCGGTTTTGCATTTTATTCCGTGCTCACAAAAGCACACGAGGTTTCGGAGTCTTTTTCGGCCCATCGGGGTGAACAATGATGACTAGCGGGGCAGGGTGGGCTATTTTTGCAGGATTTGTCCCCTCCAAACAAAAACGAGATAGAGGCCTTATGTTGAACATATTGCCCACATAAACATCAGATTTAATCTACCGGCAAAAAGGCCAGATCTAAAACATGCTAGATTTAAACTCTCTATTGCACGACTAAGGGTCATATGAAATCATAAGAAGTGCAAAGAAAAATTATATAATATATTTAATGCAATTAATGTATTGAAAGATTTTTTTCCACAGAGAAATCTTTGAGGTATAGGACTAACTTTAATTTATTTATTTTAATGAATATACAAGAAGTGTATAAAAAACTCTCACATTTACTGTGTAAATACTACCCATTCAGTCTATTCAAATACAGCTCATGTTTTATAAAATCAATGTTTTGCATGAAAAATTTGTCAGTTTTGAGTTTTTCATAAATATACAAACGAAAAGGAACAACTGTAATCGTGATTATTTGCTAAAAAGGTTTGTGAAAAGACAGACGGACAAATATCTTTCACAGACTATTCTACGATATTTTATTATCCAACTGTTATTTGTTGTGTTTATTTTTATTTTGCGCTGTTAAGGAAGTCTCTCGTTGAATAAAAAAGGAAATCAAAAGCGATCAGACGTTTCTCCGAGCCTCTGTATCCGTACCGCTCCCGTCAAACCACATTCTGCCGGAATTCTCTCATCCGTAAACTATCGGGTCCATCTCGCCTCTTTCCCCGCAGCTAACTGCCTGCAGATCAATGATCTAATTAACCACTTCGAGTACCATCTGATCACACGTCACAGACCGTTATGCCGCCCCTCGCTTACCTCCCCAATTTTTAAACCCGATTTTCTATCTTTTCCAGCCACTTTTGCGCCGTCGACAAGCTTACAACGGTTAATAAACTGTATCTCATCTGTTTAGTATCCGAGAAAAGATCACATTATTGCAGGTTTTAACTTACTTCCAGGTCAAAAACTGCAAAGTATTAGAACGTGTTCATTAACCTAGTCCCAATATCGCGCTTTGTAGAACCGATGGCGTCTTGAATACTCGATGCATAATGCAAAACAGCATCCTCTAATCCACTCCCGTTGTGTTTTCTAAGTTTCGTACGGTATCATGAACGCAGTGGGTTTTTTCCAAGCTGTACTTGCATAGATACTTGCAACATTTTCTTTTAGTCACGGGTAACATGTAAACCAATGTAGGAAATACAATTGATGTGAATAATACGAGTATTCAACAGTGGGAACTTTCGTCGGAAATATTCTCGCCTGACGAGGGTAACTGTCTCCACGGAAAGCCACCAAAGACCACCTGTTAGGCATCCGCATTGCCCCCCGCTGTCACTTGATATTTATTTATGCATTAATGGGTTTTCAAGAAGGGGAAAAAGGAGGAGGCTAACACCCCCTTTCTCCTAAAAAAGAGTATTCTGAATTCGAGAGACAGGCCTGAATTGTTGAACGCGCCCAAGTTTAAATGCGACGACATCAATACAAAAAGGGTAATCCTGAACAGGCCTTTAAAAACATGCAGTATAGCCCAATCCATCATAAAAACTGTGTTATGCGGTTATTTTTAATTAAAATAAAGCTGTATTATAAATTATGACTGCTGATGTGATCATATAAGCCCTACAAATCGGGTTCCCAGCTCAATGGATGTACAAGTTTCGCAGCGCGTGCATTTAACAAATTTCGGACTCAAATGAATGCGTAAAACCTGTTTATTTTGTCCGTATTTGTCATAATAAGCACAGTTCCGTTCCTGATAGTCCTACTATATTACCACTTCCCATGATAAAGGCAAAGCACTCAATAAATGTAAAATCCTAGTTTTTTTTTTTTTTCAGTTGCAATATAATAATCTACAAGTAAACTACAAATTTGTGTTGTCACACGTTAAACAGAATCGTTGTGGCTTTCAAAATACTAAAACAAAAGGTTGATAAAACATCTAAAAGTCACTTCGGGAAATATAATAAAAGTAGGCTAATACAGGTAATATAATTGATAAAAAATTAAAATGACTTTTGGCATTTAATATGATCAATCATAACTAATGTGAAAAGACGTTCCTACTTCTGCTGGGCCTCGTACTTTCATAAATAAGTATTTCATACTTTCATAAATTGTTTATTTGCGTAATGGTCCTAAGGCCATCGCAACAATATTTGAATAACGCAGATATAAAATAACGTGTTATTTGAAATGAAGCACAATTCAGAGGAAATGGAAAGAAAACTGACGTGCAAACTATTGGCTCGGCCTCTCATGGAAACTGTCGTGTGGAACCGTATGTAATAGCCTACTGCTTAACGGACTGTTTATAAAAACAGACTAAACAAAATAAATTAAACAGCAGGGCAAAAAACGTCGAAATGCATAGCATGCAAAACCTGTCCGGTTACCATGGAGGTCATGGCTTTCCTACTCTCCTTTGATACCTTCCAGTGGATTTCCAGTGAAAAAAAAACGTATAGTAAGACAAATATTTTAATGAATTAAGAATTCCAAAGCTTCTGGAAACTAATTTACGCATACTGAATTTAACATATTTAGGAATGTTTTTGTTTCTTTATTCCTTCCTATTTTATGGTAACGTTTGGCAACATCGGTTCGGCATCTAGCTAAGTTTAGCGCAAAATAGCGTACATATTTAAACATGCAAGAATATTTCATTCAGGTTAAATTAAAAGTGCGCGCATACTTGCTTTACTTACTTGGTATTTGTTGTGTTCCAATAGATAGATTCTAAAATGAGCGTCCGGGACAGGTTCACCTTGCACGCAATGAACAAAACTCCAAAATAGTATCTCCACATCGAGTCCCCCATTGTTGTATATACCACGTCTAGTCGCAATCGGAGATTACGGTAATAATGGGAAAAAAATAAAATCACCAAAGAGAATGACTGTGACAAACTGACACACAACCAAACTCTGTAATCCTCTTCCAGATGCAGAAAAATACATCAAATCCCCACAGAGAGACTTGTTCGGATCTCAGTCCCACCACGGCAAACAAGCCGTCGCTATTGCCGAGCGCGCAGTGCTCCTACGCACCAGGATAGCCCCAGGTCTCCTTGCGAATGCAAGAAGGAAAAAAATTAGTGTTTCATTCAGACAAGACAGCGTTAATTCCCCTTAGCGGTCCGATAGGAAGGGGGTACATTCCGTAGAGCGCGGCGACTCACACCGCTGCTGATGTCCTTTCCGGAGAACACATACGCACAATAATCCGCGGTTTGTCCTGAAATCGCCAAGCAAGGAGGTATCAATCCAACTGCATGGGTTCTCCAAGAGTAGCGGGCAGACAGAAGAACGATTCTAATTCATTCCCATAACAAACAATAATGAACTGAAAATGAGATTGTAAAATGAATATAAATAATATGCATAACGAAAAAATAAAAATTAAATAAACCAAATTCAAGTTAAAGTTCTCGTCCCAGGACCGGTTCCAGGAATATGACTGTTGAGAAAGAATCCTCCGAATCCCGTGGAACTGGTTTACTAGATCGCAGAGCACGAAACTGCTACACTAAACCCAGGTTGCGAGTAACTGAGAACCACTGCGAGACAGATTATTTGGTAGCGGTGCCTTTTCAGTTACTCCGCCCACATTGATCCTCATTGGCTAGATCCCGGTAAATCAATGTGAACACTTCAGTCAATCACACTAAACAGGTCTGCAACTACTTTTACAGCAAATAAGCAATGGCGGGAAAAATAGAATGGAGTGCAAATGTATGTGAATTATAGGTTATTGCCCTGTGTACATTCGAGTGATAGCAGTAAAAGAAAAATAATGACGGGGCCAAAGGAGTCAAACAAAATAAGAGAAAATTCCAATGATGACAATTGTGATCATAGGATACACGTCTATTTCACTGGCATTCTACCAGAAAATTGTCTGCTGAAACTCATGAAGAGATAAGGATGATACGGTGAATCAATGTAGGCTATTTGTTTCTCATGTTTCATATTTATATCTACAAGATGAAAACCGGCAGATTCAGGATCAGGCTTTTCTAATTGGGCTTGACTAAGATAACAACGGGTTTATGCAAATAAATACAAAAGAAGCCAGAATATAATACGTTATTTGATTGAACCCAATGGTATTTACCAATAACAAAGCTAGGCTGCTTGCCGTATTTAAACATAGGCTATAGTTAAACGAGCAGTTATTCAACAAATTTCTCCATATTAGGCTAATATAAGTATGTTTTGCATAATGACTGGAAGTTTTGAAAACCAAGAAACCAGACTTTATGCCAATCGATCCATTAAATAAATACGTCGATAAAATGAATTTGATTGGATTTGATATTGTCCTTCAAACGTTTGTATTCCCGAAAGACAACAGCGCACACTAGCGGAAGTGCATGGTACAAATACGCATTTAAGTTTAGATTTTTTATTTTTTTTTACTGCTTTTTGTTCTGATTCCCTATATATACTCAAATGTCGTGGTAGACAAAGGTTTCCTTCATTTGCTGCCTAAATTATATAGTATAGCCTATTTTGTATTTTAATATGAGTTCACATTCATGACAGTCTCCTCATTCCCGTATCAGAATATCTGATTATTACGTGTATTCATAATTAATATTACAAGTATACGAGTAGGCCAGTAGTAGTAGTTGCGGTTGCATTTGCACCAGTAGGCTTATTAGTAGACTAGTTAGTAGTACTGTAGTGGTAATGTTGTCCATGTTGTTGATGATGGTGTTGCTCTGAATTAATTTGCTTATAACCTATAATTGCTTTGAATGTGCTGAGTGTTCATGGTTTAACGAATATTAAATGTGGTTTACGCTTTAATATTTTATTTTGTTAAATTGTCTCACAATTTCATGCGAAGACCTGTTTTTACATATTTTAAGTTATAGGCAAACTTTTTTTCACCTTAACAACCCATATCCTAGTACCTAGCCCACTAAAACTTAAAAGTGACTGGGAAAAACTTGGTGTCAACATTTCGCACGTTTTAAGCAGGCTAATTTAATCAGGTACTTAAGAGCAATTGTGTATTGCGCTGTTAGTTTAGACTAATAGTTGTTATACCACGTTTGAGAGGTAGATACACGGCGTGTGAGTTCCGAATCTCATCACTTCAATACGCACTCCTAGGGGCTGCAATCTTCAGTCCCTGGCCAGAAAGAAATACGCAGTGTAAACTAAATGAATAAACAAAATAATGTAGGCAGGGGCATTGATTAATAATTATTTGCCTAGTGTCCTGTTAAAATAAATGAATACATGTTCTACAGCCAATTGTCTGTCCAATTCTAGTAGCTGTTTATTTTATTTAAATTTAAGTAGGCTACGTATTCATTTTTGTTTTTTTTGTAATCCATAGCCGCACGTTTTGAAAATTCAAAACTTTTTCCACCCACAGCTTTTAGCTACACGGGATAAAGTGCCACGAATACTAAAACATTCTCTTCGTGGAGAGCAGAACAAGGCAACAGTTTTCGAGTCGTCTCAAAAATATATTACTTTCTAAAATAAGCTGTTAACTATCGTTAGTGACTACCTTGTGTGTCCCTCCCTCGCAACAATTCAGCAAGCTTTTAAAGTACGGGAGACGGCAATGTCAGACTGGCAATGAAGTACATTCATTGGAAAGACGTGCAGTGAAGGCAGCCTGCAAAGTCTAAATTCATATTTTATTTAACGAAATGATTTTTAAACTATCGACATTCATTTAAAATGTATCTTAATCAATGATTGCCTAACTGATATTGGCTAGCCTAGGCTACTGTTTATGAATACCAAAATATATGGAAGTAGGCTGTGTTAAATGTACAACAGTTCGTTCACAGTTCATTGTACATTATGCAAGTATAACTAGTAGTGTAGGTTATATAGGTATATTCAGTTGGTTATACCTACTACTACTACTAATAATAATAATAATAATAATAATAATAATACATCAGTAGCCTACTTTTAATGTGTTTTTG
The DNA here is from genome assembly GCF_018555375.3 of Anguilla rostrata. Lineage (NCBI taxonomy): Eukaryota > Metazoa > Chordata > Actinopteri > Anguilliformes > Anguillidae > Anguilla > Anguilla rostrata. The sequence continues at coordinate 12,995,688 of NC_057947.1, forward strand.
TGTTACATTTTCATATATAATTATACAGTTCCCAAAAGTCCAAAAATATATTTTTTTGCGTTTTGCTCAACTTCTGTAAACCTTACATTAAAATGAAACAATTGTAGTTATTGCTTTAAATTGGATCTGGTAACTTCAAACTTTAATGATATTGATTGTTCCAATGGGTTAATTACGTAGGCCTATTTGTGTGAAAATAAGAATGCCTTTCAAAGCTGATAATAGAGTTATCAGAGCTCGCGAGATACATGAAATAGTAAGGACGGGGGACGTTCGTTCATTTTTTACTTTCTGAGGCATGATTTTCAGATTTTCGTGCATATTTTCCCAAACTATCGTAACGTGATAATCCCAAATTAAGTAAAAATTTCAGAAAGAAAATGTTCCTCTAATCAAAATCAAACGGAAATATATAGGCTACCCGTTTTATTTTGATGTAGCGCTTTTAGCGATTGTTTTGTCAGATCCATTCTTGACTTCAGTTGTGTGACTCGATTCCACGTTGTTGTTGGTGTGAAATATGCCTCCCACAGGGATTCAATAGGCTGGAGTCCACTGTATCTTGTGAAGTATTGTGGAAATGCATAAGATACACCCCTGCCGTTCTAACGTATTGCAGTCAGCGAGATATTTTCCACATTTTTTAAGAAAAAATGGGATTATGTTTTACTTACAGATAGCCTAAATTCGTATTCTCTTTAACTTAAGGTCTTTCTTTAATTATCTTTTTTTTTTCTTTTCTTTTCTTTTTTGCGTTATGCAAAAATGTTAAATTGAAGCAATAATGTGGCGTTTTCGCTCTTGAATTGCAAAACGGTGAACAAAGCAAATACCTTCGTTCGTCTTAACCATTGTTGACGGACATGGGGTAGTTCATGTTGAAACAAGGCCTGCAGAGGGATGAAAGTTCTTATCTTCAGTTACATTAAACCTGCCATGTATTATCATACTTTTTAAACTCCTAGGTTACTTCTTAACTCTAACGAATGCTCACAATATGGGACAAATGCTAGAGGCAAGCTATCAACAGGCCACATTTTAGTTGTGTGCAATTTCAAATGATGAGGCCTAAACGCGTTAACATAGACTTATTCATATAATATTTGGTCGCTGAACGTATGTTGCTACACGGATGAGATTCGTACAAATAAAGTTTTGCAACGGCAACGCAATACACATGAAAACAGACCAGAGCAAAAATATCTGTAACGTAGGACGCATCTTGCAGCGCTGCACAGGAATCGATCACTTCAAAACAAAAAAAGACACTGAAGGTGGAAATTGGCTCAGGCTGGACCGGGTGAAGACACTTTCCCTGTAAAATCAGTATTGATTTGACTTTGCTCAAACTGAGTCGATGATCCGGTTTATTTAACACGAGTCAGGAACAGAGTAGGACGCGCGCGCACATGTCACAGAGGCAGCTCCAGCCCCCTGCGAGTACGGGTAGTGAAAACTAGTGAAACACAGCTAAAAACGCCCGTACGCATAGACGCGGCGTAAGAACCAATACGTCTACACGCGGACCAACGGTAATGAGGCGTTGACAGTCGTTTTTATAGCTGGAAGCACCGGTCTCGGTGCGTGCGCTATTTGTCCTGAATAAGAGCATCTGCCAAATGACCAGTAAATGCAGTAAATGCAACCTCGGCTACCATATGTACAGGCTACCATATACCGTGCTTAACCACTGGAACACGAGTGACTGAGCGGAGGCATGGATTAAGAGATTGAACTTAAATAATAATAATAACCCTCAAGTCTTGCGCTGAGAAATACAAGCAGCTATTATTAGTATTGCAGGCGGGTTACACCCAGTAAACCAGTCACAGTACCATCAGGACGCATTCCATGGTTTTTATTGGTGAATTGTACAGTCTCCAGGGTGAAGGAAATAGATCAAACTTTCGACCACAAAAAAATGACTTCCCACCCTCCCCCTCCCACATCAACAACCCCAACCCAACACACACACGTACACTCACACACACATGTACACTCACACACACGCACACACACATACTAAACCCCTCCCAGCAAACATGCAGAAAGTCAATCTTACCTGTACCAGGTCAGCCTTCAGAATCAACATTTTAAAGAGATAATAGTAAATTGTATGGGGAACATTTTTTTTTTTTTTTTTTTTTTTTTAACAGATTCATACACCACCTTACGGACAGCACACGTTCACAGATTCTATAATATTATGCATCACACACAAAGCCTTTTACCTCAAAAGCTATCACCTGTCCAAATGAGGGACACGCAATAGCTCTAAGTCTGCTTGAGGATTTCCCTGGGTCCAAAAATGCATGTGGAGGAAAAAATGTGCAATAAAATATTTGTTCTTTGTTCTTTTTTCACCATCCAGCACGATGGTTAAACAGTTTTAAAAGATGACGGAGCAGATGCTAATGAGCTGAGGTACTGTACACCGATTCGGAAACCAGCTGGTGAGTCTGTCAGATCCTCATGAGTGGGGTAACGGGTGGGCCACACTTCATTGCAGGGAAGCATCCTTTTTTGTTTGAGGCACTGGCCTCTCCCATTACCACAGACCCAGGCTAATCCCCAATCAGCACTCAGAACCTTTATTCACATGACTATGTGTGCTGCTACTCGTCTTGTCTCACTACGGCATGTCCTTGTGTCATTTCACTCCCCCACTTAACTTAGCTTGCTTTACAAAAAGTTTCTGATGAACCACAGTAAGACTGGGTGGAGTCTGAATGGGAGTTTCCTATGCTGACAGTTAAAAATACAACCAAAAAAGAAATTCCAAAATGAATAACAAGAAGAGTGACAGGGTTAGCGTGGTGGACAGTCGGGATTTACGATAGTTACACCTCCTCTTCTGTTCCTTTTCCCCAGAAGAGACTTCTGAGCACAGCCCACAGGAGCAATAACAACAAGCCAGACTTTTCAAGGAACACTTCAACATGAAGCTACCATACGCTGAGCGGGTTCGTCTTTGTCCCTGGGGGGAAGATGGGGTGGGGGTCGGCGGGGGGGCGGGTGGGCCGGCAGGGGAGGGCGCGGTTCACTCGACCGCCTTTAAAGAGAAGGACAGTTTTGGCCGGGACTTCCCTTTCCCCAGGATCATTTTCTGCTCCTCCTTCTGCTGCCGCTGTCTCTCCTGCTCTAATTTCATCCGCTCCTCGTGAATCTTTCTTTGCTCCTCCACTATTTTCAACTGCTCCTCAGCCTGGGACAGAGAAAAAAGCCCAACACACATGCACACGCACGCACACGCACGCACACGGACGCACACGGACGCAAACACACCAAATCAATGTAATACAGGGAAAATGCAAAAATATATATTTATATATAAAAATATAATACTAAACACAATTATTGTTATTACACCTATGTTTTCCAAGGTAGTCTTATCCAGTTATTTTAATAATCTGTACACATGACAAGTAATCCAAACAAGACTATACATTGTTCCCAAGCAAAAACACTCTTTAGTATTAACAATGGCATGCAAGTCCAGGACCATAAGGGCTGATGAGTACACAAAAACCTGTGATAAATGAGAACACAGCTGCACACCCAAGACAGCGGCCCTGCCCTGTGGTTCAGTACAGGTGATGGGCGCTCTATGAGAGCATGACTTCGCAAGAGGTTTCATGCAGACTCCATAGTACAGTGTTTACTTTTCCATTCACCAATACTGCTGACAATTCCAAATAAAAGGGCAGAAATCTATAAATTATGGAGAAAGCACTCACATCTTACAGAACATTAGGAGTGCGTAGAGATGCACAACATTTGCTTTTAAAATAGTTTGAATTACAATTATGTGCAAGAAAAAGATATTAGTTGGGCTATGCCCTTTCTTGCTCTGTGCAAGTGTATTTTCTGAGCAAAATAAAAACCACATAAGTACTTGTTTTACATGAAATTTAATTGTGTAGCATTAGATACAATTGAAATATAACTTAAATAGTTCCCATTTATCTGAAGTAAATTCCGTGCTTTTTACGCACTCCTTATGTTATGCAAATCACAAACGCTTTCTACAAACTGCTATGAACGCTATACTCAACAGGAACTCCATTTTCACATACCAGTTTGGCCTGGGCTTCAGCAATCTTACGGTTATTCTCCTCCAAAATCTTCTCCAGCTCCTCCCTTTTGGATTTTTCTTCCTCCTAGAGGGTGACACGGTGATGTGTTAGACAGGCACAGAGGCGGCCACATGCTGGCCCTGAATACACACACGCGCGCACACACACACACACACAGGCGCGCACACACACACCTCTCCTCCCATGCAGGGAAGCCATAGGAGCAACCCTCCTTCGCAAACGCACAAGCACGCAACATGATCAACGGACTAAAACACTTTATTTTAAAGCAACAAAGAAACATTGTTCTTTTTTTTTTTTTAAAAAGGAAGAAAAAAAAGAATCCCAGAATTATTTCTTTTTTTCCTCCCTCTGATGGAGAGTGAAAAACCCTCCCGTATCCCACACAGGTCTTACAACAGTCACCCTTCCAACCTAACTGCACATTTAAGCATTATATCAAAAAACACAATGCATCTACAGCTGTATAAACAGTTCTATGAATATATATATATATAAATATCAACATGGGTATATTAAAAAAACATTACTAAATCTATGTCTCACTTCTTGTCTTAGAAAACAATCATAAGCAAGAGAAAAGGGTAAAAAATAAAGATTGAATAGTTTGGCTCACCAATGCACGTATACCTACGCATTTTCCTTCACTGTGTTACCTACAACTCCTTTAATCATCATCATCATCAGCATTAAAAGGTGCATATTTACTGTCTTGTTCCGCGTGTCCTGCAGAGAGACAGAGAAGCGCTTCCGTGGCGACCAAACGAGCGCAGCCGCTTCCTCTTTAAAACTGATCTGTGGCGCGTGCTCTCTCGCTCGCTCGCTCACCGTTTATTCCCTTTTTCTTTTCTTTTTTTACAGAAACAACAGTACAGTGCAGTGCAGTGCGGTGCCGGCGGCAGCCAGGCCAGGCCGAGCGCCCAGGACCGCAGGCGAGTGAGCAGGGCAATGGCGTTAAGGAACACAAGTGTCGTGGAAAAAAAATAGCATCAGTCCTAAGGTAAACATTTTCAGGAAATTAAAAAATAAAAAAATCTTTAAAAAAGAAAGATATGCATGGAAAACGGGTTAGTTGCAAACAAAAAAGGGAATAATAATTTTTTTTTTTTATACAAAATTACCACACAAAGTTAATTCAGTGTTGGTACCTTTTTGAAAAGCAAACAGGATGCAGAGTGAGGATTTTGTGTGTGTGTGTGTGTGTGTGTGTGTGTGTGTAGACAGGGATTCAAATGGTGAAATGAATCCCTGGAAAATGCATGGGTGAGTGGCCATGAGGATTACATTTAAATTGTGAAATCAAAATATAACACTGAAAGAGAAAATATCACATTAAAAGCCAGTGTAATTTTGATCTCCATAGCCATGGATAAATCTGCTAGTTTGGGCAAGTCTGAAAAGCCAACTCTCCGCTCCTGTGTCCACTGAATTTGGTTTGATTGGTATATAACTGATTGAATGATCATTCACATTTATAATTCACAACAATGAGCAATGTGTACAGAGCAGGGGGAAAAAATCCCATTTTAAATCCACGAGCACATACATCAAGTGCACTTAAGATGGGCGGAAAACTACGTTTCACAGCTGAAAACTACAGCAAGGGGTATGAATTTATCAGCTTCCCTGTTAAAGCGAATGGCACGCCAGTCATTGGCACTGCGTGTTCAAGGGGTCGTTCATCATCGTTCCCTACCGCACATGACTGAGCGCGTGCGGAACTCGAGGTGGGGCTCCAGCGGACATGTCTGAGTCAGGACACACGAGGCACAGCAGCCAGTGAAACACTGTTATAATGATGCACGTTATGTCCCAGCATGACACTGCAGGACGCACACAGCAGGCCGCAAGGGCAAACCCCTCATACAAAGTGTATCACGCGTAGGAGTGACTGGGCCGGACCCGATTCGTTCAGCAAGTCAAACTCACAGCGCTGCGGGTGTCTGTGGGCTGCAAGGGGGTGCGTTTAAATGGAAGAGCCGGATTAAACAGAGGACCGTGTCTGCGGTGTTAAAAATAAAATACATATTGTGAGAAAAGAGGACAAAGTGTTAGTGAATAATGGAATGTCGAGTTGCAACTTTTTATTTTTATTCGGCACATTAAATAAGAGATCACAATGAGGAGGGGGGACTGGAGGACAGAAGAGGAGAAGGGAGCGGAGAAGTAAAAGGTGGGGGTTGGGTGGGTGGGTGGGTGAGTGGTTGGGCGGGGGGGGGGGGGGGGGTGTAGGGAGTGGAGACACCGACTGAGGATGTCAGTAATTTCGCCATGGCAAAAGTTCCACAAAATTTCCCCTGAGGCCTCAATATAAGAGTAAAACAGCTTCCCTAATGCTCAAAATATCAGCAGCAGGTATGTTAAAACCATGACCACAAAAACAGCATCCAGTCCAAAAAACAAAGTGTCCATAGAGGACACATTGTCACTCAAACTAAACCTAAAGCTACGTTTAATACTTAAGTTTTTTTTAACGTTTTTAAACTTCAGAGTGCTGTTGCTTCCTCCTCTGAGCGTTTCAGACAAAGAAGCAAGACCACGCCCACTTCCACTCGTGCCCCACCCCTCGACTCTGCCCCTTCAGCCAATCCTAATCCCCTGTGAAAGTTTTGCCATGGAGCTCCCTGGGGTGGGGGGTGCCTGCGTTCCCAACGACCAAGCGTTACCTCTCTGGCTTTCTGCGCGGCCAGCTCGGCCTGCCTCTGCTTCTCCAGCTCCTCCAGCAGCTGCCTCTCCATGATGCGCTTGGCCTCCTCCACCCTCCTCAGCACCTCCCGCTCGATCTCGTCCTTCCGCTTCTCCAGCTCCTCCTCCACCCGCTTGGCCACCAGCTCCTCCACCCGACGTGCCGTCTCCTCCTCGATCAGCTTCTCCTCGATCTCCTGCTGGCGGCTGTGGGGAGAGAGGGGAGGCCTGCTCAGTTCACCTTCTTTAAAGTGAACACTCCACAAGAGAACCCCTGGCTTAAAGTGCACACTCACATGGCTTAAAGTGGACAGCCACCTCAACTGAACTGCTCATCTCATCTGATTTAATGTGGACACTTGATTTAGAGGTCAAGACACTTACCAATCCTGAAATCACCCTAGCCCTGTCGGACTTCACAAGTCCTCTCTACACTATATAGGAAAGCACCAAACAGGTTTATAATAAGTACGCACAGGAGAGAATTCACACACAAGGTCTGCTCATAGCTCTGATCATGGACTTCGGTTTTCACCCACGGTAGCAAGGCACTTCTGTACAAATGAGAGTAACAGTGATTTTTTTATCCTATTAAAAGTGAACTCGCTTGGTTGACATCTGTTATTTCAGTGGATTAGCTGCATGTTTCATGGGAGCAATGAAAGTCAATGCAGGACTCAGAGCAGCACTAAACTAGCACCTGGACAACTCACAGTGGAGCAACTGCATCTGAACTTCGACGGTGCAGAGACGACACAGGGCAGCTGAATTAAGGACATCCAGAGGAGGACACTGAGGGGCTGGGACCAAAGGCCAAGCAGCGTCTCCGCTGTGGCTCACAGCTGACAGAGCCCCCCACCCCCACAGGGAGGAGGAAAGGGGGAGGGTAGAGGTAGGCATGCCATATCAGCCCCCACGGCCAGGGGCCACGGCACACACAAAAAGCAGGCCGCCTCGTTTACCCTTAAACAAGTTTAAACTGTTACAGCTGTACTGCCATAAGTGGTGGTCGAAGCCTACCACATGGCTTAGGGCTAAAGACCAGGCAGCCCCTCTTATTTCATTTCCACTTCGTCACAGAGAACCTAGAACTGTATGTTTTTTTATCTCTTATCTGTGAGCCTCTTTTGTCAGGGCATCTGTTTGAAGTGGTGGACAATGCCTCGCGGAACATGACTCTGGTGCGCTTCCGACGGCCGCAAAGTCCACGTCGCTGGGGAAAACGCACCGGCTGTCAATCAGCCCAGAAGCAAAGGTGAACAACGTCCGTCATCTCTCCCCGCTTCCCTTTCCCTCTCCCTCTCTCTGTGCGCTCAAAGTCCCCAAACCCAAATGTGAAAGAGGTGAAATTTTACTGTGGAGAATCCACTTAATTCACACCAACAGTAAAATGTCACTGACCTTTACTCTTCAAGTGAAAGCAAAGAATAAATGTGGTAAATTTGTTAAGATGCTGCTGACAGTTCTGTCACGCCAAGACTAGATAGTTGCGAGAGAACTGAACATCTAAAAGAACACACAACCATGAGACAAGTGGAAGCAACTTTTCAGGCATTCTGTATATTTAAACCAAACATGCAGGCATGAAGTCTTGGAACAAGAAAAATAAATAAGATTAATGCACTTTATGGGAAATGTAAGTGCACTGTGGTGGATGAGAAACAGACCTGGGATTTATGTATGCAAGACGGTGTTAACTCATGTCACAAATAATGCGCTTTGTATTACTTATGAATACTTAGGAATATTCAGGCAAGTCCTCCTTGGTGGATGGTATTAAGTCCAAGGAGAGTTCAACACACCCAGGGATCCCAAATGCCCACCAGCTTACATACATGCCCCATTTGCAAAATAATGAAGGCAAGCTGCCCCAGTAGGCCAGATTTCTGCTGCAGCGTCTGCAGGTTGTGACCTGCCCAGGGGTCCGCTGGGCTCTTGTGGGGCTGCTCTGGTGCTGGGAGGGGCATGCAATGTGACAGTCACTGCTGTCGCAGGTTAAATACTGCAGGCAAATTGCGGTCTGGGAGTTCAGTTTCCCTCATCCACAGGGAAGGGACTTTGGTATCTGCAGCCCAGGGGAGCAGTTTGACCTTCATTATTTCATTCAGCAGGCCACAGAACACAGAGGAGCAGGATGAAGAGGAGGAAGATGTTCGCTTGATCAAACCAGAACAGGGCTTCACTCTGCTTGCTCCAGGGCATTTTAGGCCTTGTCTAAGTTTGTTTCAGAAGTAGGTTACAGTTAGGTTCTGCTGTTCTGTGATGAATCATGGGGTCTGTTGCTTCAGCAAGCGATTTGGGGGATTCCCAGCTGTGCCTTGAAGTTAGCTCAAACCCAAGGCTACAAACTCGTTCCTGTACCATGTATGCTGTGAATGTTGAATGGTGGTACACACAAAGCCGGACATTTCATAAAGGTTTCTTAAATGGCACTTATTGCAAAAAAATATGAGTTTGACAGTTTGATTTGAACCTACAAATTGTGCACAGCCTTTCAAGCAGACACTTAAAACAGGCGTCATGTCAGGAAGAAAGTGTTCAAGAATGCAGTGAGGAGAGTCTTCAAAAACTGCTGCAGTTATATAAGCAACTTATACAGAGCAATGTGGATATAGATTTCCATTTACCGTAACAGAATACAAAAATGGAAGCACCTATTTTCTTTGCGTTGGGGGTGCAAACTATAAGGCCAGGCGGTTTTTATGAACCCAGGTACTACGCCAACCCAGTGACACCAAAAGAGCTGATCTGATTGGTTGGCGCAGCCGGTCCACACTGCAGCAATGGTGTACATGGGGCGTCCTGCGAGCTAAGCTAAAACACGCCGCTGAGGGGGTGTTCAACTTAAGGTTGTTTATCGCTAAACGTCATACAATAAAAAATGATATATAGACTATCCGTTTCTTGTGCCTGTGCATGACCCAAAGAAGTCATAACATTACACTCTCTGAGAAACCCAGCCTTCTCGTCTAACTAACGACAGCTAAACACAATAATTTATAGTAGCTAACCGGGTACATTTTTTATTACTTCTTGTTGTAATGAGGCATTAGATATACGTGTTGTACGTGCAAGTGCAGTATAATTAGATAGCTAGCTCTGAAGTTAAAGTTAGATGCCTGCCTAACTAGCTAACAAACAATCGTTTAGCTAAGAAAATATAGCAATTTTGCCGGGTGGCTAGCTAGCCGATTAGCTTGATTACAACGTATACATTTGTAATGACATTTTAGCAAGTACCTGAGTTAATAACGTGGGTCGAAATTTTAACGCAACATGAATTAGTCAATGCGGATGACCAGCAAGCGAATAATGCATCAGTGATGTAACACGCCGTGGCTAACAAAAGTAACTAGCAAGTTACCCGGATAGCTTGTATCAGACCCTGCCTGGCTGTTGTCGTTTGTGCTTGGGCCTTGTATGGCAAGCTGTGGGTATTAGCAATTGTTTGGATAGCCAACTAGTTCACGCAATGATATTTAGCTAGCATTCTTAATTATTTGGTTTAAAGGCTGGCACGGTAGATGGATGACGAACTGATCAACATGCCTCAGGGTGTTAGGTGACTAAAACCGTAATGATCAATGAATCTGCGCAAAATCGCTGCACCGTTGGCGCAAGATAAGCAGTCGCATAGCCATCAAATGTTAGCTGGCTTGCTAGGGAATTGCTAACTTAGTTCTAGTAACATATGCATAATGCATGGTTAATTATACTTACATCTTCCTCTGTCGCTCCAATTCGACCTTTTTCTCCTCTTCTTCCTTCTTCTGTTTTTCGTCCAGGGCACTCCGCTTGCTCAGCGTCCGACCAAAGATGTCAATTCTTTCAGGGGGCGAGGCGGCTCTCTCCCGTTCCCTCTCCCTCTCCCTGCGGGAGGACGCTGTGGTTGAGCGGGAGCGCGAGCGTGATTCTCGACGCCGGTTCCTCTTTCCTTCTCGGGACTTTGATCGCTTTTTGGACCTCTCTTTGTCCCTCGACCGCGACCGGGAACGGCTTCGTTTCTTATTGTGCTTATTGCTCTTCGAGTGTTTGGAGCGGGAAGAGCTGCGACTCCTGGAACGGCCCATGACCGCTTTTTCAGACCTTAAGTTTTTAATACTCCGTCGCTATGTTTGAACCTTAAATAGCATCGGATTTAGCCTTCAGATGCCCTACTGCTTGGTACGCATATCTCGACTTAAAGCGATGAGAGGCAACGATGTTTATGATGTATACTTGCACAGAAACGTGATTATTTTTGCAAGCCGCTAACTAGTTAGCTACTTCGTTCAAGCAAGATGGCGAATCTTTCCCTTTTCCCAGCATGCTATGCGTTCGGACCTTTCCGACAGTCTTCGAATTGTTGAATCTGGAACTTCGCCGAGTATGCTATTTACTTCGTGCGCGTCAATTAACATTGTAACGGAATGCGTTGTGTGTGTCTGTATTTATTTTCAAGTAGCATCGCAGATGAACAGGTGGAAGTAATTAATTTGAGTTGAACTAAACAAAACATATCCACTCACTAGTTTGTCATATTAAACGCTTCAAAACTTGAGTAAAGCTATACAACTACAAAGTATTTATAAGCATAGTACAGTTTGACTGAGTGTAAAACATTTCATCAGGCAGAGAGAATTGACAATTCATGTTGACGTTACTGGCGCCAAATCTGAATTTTGTCATGATCAGTGACTATTTTAAAATGATCCACAATAAAACAAATGTTAAAATAGCCGCATTAGTACTTAAAATGAAGCCTATTTCATATTTTTGTTTCATAATTAATCTGCTGGTCTTAAAATACACTGTGCTGGAAATGGTCATAGCTATATTAAACATATGACCTTGGCAGAACTAGTAAGGAAAAGGGTTTTCAGTACAGCAAATGTGCTCTCTGTTTGTGTGACTAATCCAGATTAAACTAAAATGACTTCTCGTTTTAGAGTAACAGGATTATCTCAGGTCTAGCACAATACCAGCTCTATCTGAAATGCTGTTATAATGAATGCTATTTAGGGAAATCTCTCCATTCAGTTTTCTGTCATGAATAATTCAATTTTGTTTTCAGATCTTAAAAGAATCACAGGGTTGTACTTCTGCTCCCGTCTGTTACAATGATCTTTTTGTCCCATTTTTAAATGAGTAAAGAAAGCATTTAAAAGGTGAGCTTCAGTGATGTGCACTGGGAGTAAACACTGGCACAACTTGAATGAAGTCTCGCACCTCTCGTGTGACACATTAATAGCTTCAGGTCCTATTTCCTTTTTTTTCTCTAAACATGTACAGAGAAGCTCTTTTTTATGTATATATATATATATATTGCCTTTGGAGTCTTTTACGGGTGTTTGTCAACATAATGACAACAGTTGTGCCAGTGAAAGTCAAGAAAGCCATTATGAGGCTGAGAAATATGAAAAAAATAGAGACATGCCTGACCATAGGCATACCAAAATCAACTGTTTGGGACATCATTAAGAAGAAAGAGAGCACTGGTGTGCTCAGTAATCGCAAAGGGACTGGTATGACCCCAAACACATTGCTAAAGCAACAAAGGAGGTTTCAAAGCCAGAAACAGTAAAATTCTTGACTGGCTCAATCATTCATCCAAAGGATATGTGACAAAGCGCTAAACATGACTACTTTCATTTACATAACATTAATATATCCCAAACATTACGGTGCACTGAAATGGTGGGGGTATGGACATAAAGTGCTCTAATTTCTGCATGGTGAAACCAAAGTGTACAAAAATACCCTTAAATACAAGCTGTGAGCATGCACTTTAACCACTTGTGAATTCTTTGATCACAAATAAAAAATTGTGGACTACAGACATATAAGATCATTTGATCACCCTCTATAGTAGCTGCCTTTTTTAGTTTATGCATACAGCAAGAAAAGACCACACCTTGTCATGTATCTGCAAATACTCATGCAAGCAGAAAGAGTCATGTCTACATTATGTACAGCATGCAGTGCTTGGCTTATCCTACTTTTGGTAACATATCCATATATGCTAAAGACTGATCAATCTACACAGCAACCACTCTAAGCCAATGCCCCTGGCCACTGTGTGACCCTCATTCAAAGCATATTTACGAGGCCATTTATGTCACACGTGTAGTTAAAGCCGAGCACTTCCTGAGTCTGCCCAGTGTGCTGAGCTGAGAACTACTTTTGAGGGTCCTTACACTACAGCCCTATTGAGACAGAGCCACCATTTGCACTTCACTGGGCTAATGGGAAGCCTGGGGGATTTGGAGGTGCCCTGTCGCCAGCCCACTCCAGAGGAAATATATTCTCAAATGGCTGGTGTGGTGAGCGCCGTCTAGCCAAGTAGTGTGTGCTTCTTACTGTTGCTCACGCTGTTAGATTTGTGACTTTCCAACAAAATGAAATTAGATGCAAAAGACTGTGCCCATGTTAGAACCAGTGAGAAAACAAGACAGTGGTCAAGGTGCACAATCAACCAAGTGGTGCACCAATTTTGTATAGTTTTTGGGTCTAGAGCCCTGTGTGAGAACATTTTTTGAAGGATAAAAAATTAACATTAAATAATGGGAATGCAACAGATGTTTGGACAGATAGAGCCCTCAACAGATCTTATATTCTACACAAAATCAGAGAAAGGGTCACAATCCAATCTCTGAGCGAAAGTCCTTTAAATGGAAATTGTCTTCTACCTTTTCATCAGCACGACATCATAGTTTGACATTCAAATTTACCTAAGAATCCAAGGAGAGAACAATCCCCCTTCCATTCGAATTGCAGATATACACCCATTCTATCCTTTTTACTGTTGTATATACTGTGAAAGCTGCTTAATAAAAAAGTGCACAAAATGATATACGTATATGAACAAAATCACAGTGAAGAGTGTAATAAATAAGTCAAACCTGAGAAATACCGGCTATAATGTCACTAACCTGGCATCTGTAAAGCTTTCTGACTGATTTTAAGAGCTTTGCCTGTCACATTAATCTAATTAGCTTCGCTATAAATGTAGACATGCATTACATTTGGGTCTGCCCTTCATAGGCACATTTTGAGAGACATTAAATTGAATGTCTTGCAAATGTCAACAAGCTTTTTTTCTTGTTCATCAGATAATAATATATCAAGATATGTAGATGTAGTCAAAATAATGGAATAAGTTTGACAGCAAATTAATGGTGAATGGTTATCGTTTTGAAACATTCTGTTATCATTGGGAAAAACACATCCTGAGAAGATTGTCCTTCCAGTTAATCCATGCTAATCCAAAGTTTTTGTTTTTCAAGTGTCCAACCATAGTTTTTCACGGTCAGTTTTCAGGTCCTTTGACAAAGCCTCAATATTCTTTTGGGGGTAAAATAGTTTAACACACAGGACCTCTATCTAAAGGGAAGCACATTGTCACATTGTCATGTTGATGTATCAGGATTGTGGTAAAGGATTTATTGAAGGAGAGGGACCTGAAAGAAAGTTTTTTTGGGAGTGCGAGGGGGGCTGGGGATGGGGGTCAGTGGTCACTCCTGGGGGTGGGGGGGGGTGCAAGGCATTCCCTGCAGTGTGTTGTTTAAAGTCCTTTTTCCTTTGGTGGCACTGGCCTGGCTACACATGAGTGACCAAGGTGAAACAGTTCAGATGCCCCTCTGAACTGATGGTTACAAGCATACAACCCCCCCCCCCACACAACACACACCACACACACACGCACACACACTCCCCCACCAAGAATATTGAGCTGAAAATATAAGCATAGAGAACACCACCAGAACAGTTATGACTATAAACATCTTTTATTAAAAGAATTTCCTTTTAGTTCACATGCATACATATGAGAGGAGTTAGCTATGTTTTCAGATCAGTTGCTTTCCTCAGTTGCGGACTGTGGAAATTGTTCTAATGCCAGAGTAAAATCAGCTCTGATAGAGTACTCAAATGGAGTAACTTTGGTCCTTACTGGAGTGATATATACAGTGGTAGACTGTAATGAACATGAAAACTGTGTCTGTGACTATCAGTGATGACCACAGCTTGTCACATATGATATCTTTTAATCTCTAAACAATGTCGCTAATAATCAATGCTATGACTTCCTAGTTATTAAATTCTTAAATTAACATAGATGCTATTAGCAAACATAATAGGTTGCCAGGTCAAACAACTTGCAAAGCCTAACTTACAAGTGCTTGCAGGTAAACTGGGACAGGGTAGTCATATTTAAGGAACGCCTCCAGTCAACTGGGGTAACAATAGTGGTGGCTAAGACAGTGCTTATGCCTTCCAGTTATCCACTCTATAACAGTAATACAACTCTCCAAAGAATAGAATTCTCAATAAGAGCCAAATATCCTTTACTTTTTACCCACAGAGCAAGATAGCTCAGTGTTTTGAACAAATGAGACATTTAGAGTTCATAGAGCTGGTTGAACACTTTTAGTATGTGTAAAAAGAATAGCAATAAATGGGCATAGAAGGTTTTTTGCAGGATGCTGAAGACATGTTGGTATCCACTGAGTAGGAGCCCTGTCTTCATTATGGATCCCACCTACAGAGAGGTAATGAGAGAGTGTGATATTCTGCACAGACAGCCCATAACCTTTCCCTCCTCAGATATTCCATAGATATTCCTCTGTGTTTGATACCTGACTCCAGGTACGGGAGATTTGATCTATTTCAGCGGAGCGATTGTGTTCTCCAGAACAATGGCTTTTGAAGGGCGATCACGGTCAGTTGGATCTGTGGCCCACAGCGGCCGACCGTGAGGGTAGACTTTCACAGTGTGGACAGAGGGACAGGTGACTGTGACTGACTGAAAAGAGAGGTCACAGGTCAGGGCTGCTGTCTTGGAGCATCGCATGTGAAAATTGATCCACCCTCGCATTCTGTTTGCATTTCCATAGGGAGAGGCAGGGCTCTCTTTCAGCCAGTTTATATCTGACGGTTTGTGAAAGAGACGAAAAGAAAAGAAAGCACTGAGGTGGGTAATTAACTTCCCTTGAGCGTATTCATTTATTTGCTTAACTGAAGCACAATAATGAAAAGAGAGTTCTTGTGTAATGTGTGCTCTTTGCGCTGTTTGTGTATATTACCCATCACTGATGAACTGTGTATCCTGTGTATTAAATTATAATTCTCTGAAGATTCAGATGTAATTCTTGAACCCTCTGATCAGCTAGGTAGGTCAGTTGAGAACATTTGTTTCTAGAGTGACATTGTCTTCCTGTGCTCACCATTGACAGATATTCTCAGGCCATTTAGGATGAGACGCATCACTCCTTCTTTTCCCTTTTTTCTTTCCCAGAATGTCTTGAGAAAGGACCGGAACCAGTGGCCAGTTCCTCTCCCAGCTCTGTAAGCTGCACGGTGGGGGGGTGGAGCGCCTGAGAAACTCCAAACAGGAAGAGCACCACATCCATCACGCCTCTAATGTCTGCAAGTCCCAGCGCCCGACTGGACTGCACTGAAACAATGAGAGCATCCTGAGTGGCCGACTCACACTGGAGGAGCGTAAAACTTTGGGAGTCTGGGGGGAGACGTGCCGGCTTGCTCACCCTTTATCGTCGCCCGCATGTTTGCTGGGTGAAGAAATCTGTATCTTTGTACAACAGCCAACCACCACAGTCAAGTGTTGGGAACTGTTTTCTTCAGGAAGCTACTCTAAAGTTTCTCATATATTTGGGTAGTTTAATGGTAGATTGGAGAAATGGGGAAGCTGACAGATACATATTATATACATAAATATATTTATCGCTAATTGATAACATTTCCTGAGATTAATCACAAAACTTGATTTTTTCCCTGACATCTGGTGGGATTGCTTCCACGGTGATTAATTGCTCTGGGAGCAGTTATACCAGACGTTGGGAAAAGATCGTGCTTTTTCAACAATGGCCTTTGTGGAGGGAAACGTTAGCATTTAAACATTTTGCGAAGCATGCCCGTCACCTTATGACACCCCGTGTCCAGTACCCAGTATTTTGGGGTGTTGGGAGACACAGCTGAGTGGAGACAGAGCCTCGATTCTGGGGCCTTGCGTTTGGCAGCTGTGGGGTTCTCAGGCTGACAATGTGGTGGGCGGGGAGAGGCAGGAGGTCTGGGCGTGACTAGGGGCTCGATGATCTTATTAGCAATGATCTTATTAGCTTTCATTGCAGGCCCACTGTCAGACCCCAGAAGACCAAAGTGCGCTCATTTCACGTTGAGTTTGTCAGGGTTAGAGCACTGAAAGACCAGGCTGATGGGAGGACAAAGACAGACAGCTGGGGGCCCCCCGGGCCCCTGCCAGGGAGAAAATCACCCACATCACCCCACCCGGAACCACCCCTCTGTCCCCCCATACACCTGCTCACCCAGAATCCTCTCCCAGCCTGGGTGTCCTCCCACTGATCCTATAGAGCAGCAAGATACTCAACTCCACATCGGTAACACTGAGCATTCTTATGAGATTCTTCAAACCCATACGATACTTAGTTCAGAATTCTTAACACTGAACATTATGTTTCCATGTCATTGAAGCAAAAACATAATACAAACGCAATGAAGATACTCCAGCCTGAATCAGAAGGCAGAACGTCTTTGAGAGGGTCTCTTAATAGTAGGAAGGAACATCAGCATGCGGAGAGGTCTTGTGTTCTCTCTGAGCCTGCTGGTTGATTGCCAGATTCTTGTTACTTAAGTAGCTACACTAATAGCTTTCAAATCACATGAGTTGCTGGTAACATGCTTAGCTGTCTTAGTACGCTATGTTATCTGCTAAGTAACAAGCCATCTAAGCTGATTAGTATACTTTTCTTTGGCTAGCTACTTGGCATCAGCTCTTTTCGCAGTACTTACCTCACTGGGAAAGTTTGCTGAAAGCAAAATACAGATGTGTACAGTATCCTGCTGCAGCACTGTTCATCACTGCATGCACCTAAGAAGAATGCTACTGCACTGACAAGAGCAGTATTCAATGTGCTCTGCCACATTAAGTATTCTATAGGTATAATGGCAGCTTTGAACCACACACAATATCCCTGTTCTCAAACTTGGCATGTTCATATTCCTTTTCTGTATGTGTCACACCGTTTGTTAACCTTTAAGTTGAAATGAGATTCATTGAAATGAATTTAATGCTAGCCTAAATGGAAGTGCCTTGCATATTTCCAGACTTTTGAGACATGGTGTAAAAAAACATGTGGTAAAGATTTTTAATGCCTCTTGGCAGAAGAGTGCATTGGAACTCCTCTGTATGATGTCTGAAACCATCCAAATTGGTGCTCTTTTCAAAATTACATTTAAAAGTAAAAACATGGAGGCAATTAAAATTCTGTATTGTGCAGCGCCAGGAACTTTCTGTTTGCGACTGAAACATTCTCCTGTCCTTAGGAAACAGAAAGAATGAAAGGAATGAAGGAGTTGAACCATCTGTTTGGTCTATCAAATCTTAGACTGTACTCCATGCCACCCGAGGAGGTCCCATTGTCCTGGTGGGTTTCCGGAATGGTGCCATGAATGAATGTAGTTCCATAGAAGGAACCCGATTTGAATGTCAACTTTTCTGATATTGAAATGGCAATGTTTTCCCTAGGGTAAAAGATGTAGGTGTGGGTAAAATAGTTCATTTTAAAGCTGCTAGCTGGGATAACTGAATGTTAGAAAATTCACAAATTTGTGTATGTTCTTTGGAAAGGGCATAACTTTTCCAAAGTGATAAATGAAAAAAAAGTTCCAATTTACTATTTATACAAATTGCACTGCTTACAATCGGGGGAAAAAATCTGCAGATCCCAGCCAGTTTTAAGATGTAGCTATATTTGTAACTGTATCTATTAATTTAGTCAGGACTCAGGACCTTGTCAAGAAATTTCTCATTAAAATAAACAAGTCTACAGAAACCATTTAGAATTTGAAGTCTGTTTCTTCAGTGTCTTGAGTTACTTCCTGTAAAATCTTTATAATTCTGTCTCCGTGCTGAATTTCATTACAAATAGACACCCCTTTGTTTTTTTTTGTTTTTGAGAACCGTTAGATGCATTTTCTGGTTTGTGTGTGTGTGTGTGTGTGTGTGTGGGTGGGTGGGTGGGTGGGGGTGTGTGTCTGTGCAGAGAGAGACACAGAGAAAGAGAGACTGCCATGTTCCCCACTGAGAGGGTAAGTGTGGGCACAAAAAGCCTTCAAATGTGATTCCAACACCACATGTTTGATGGATTATGTAATTAACCAATTCACTTGATTGATACATAGAATCTATCATTTCACCTGTCATCCTGCTCAGTCTGTTTAAATAGCTTCTCTTTTCCCTCTGGGCATGCCCTTTCCTTATGCCATGTGTGTGTGTGTGTGTGTGTGTGTGTGCGCGTACTTGCGTGCGTGTGTGTGCGTGCTTGTGTGTGTGCGTGTGTGTGTGTGTGTGTGTGTGTGTGTGTGTGTGTGTGTGTACTTGCGTGCGTGTGTGTGTGCGCGTGTGTGTGTCTTTGTGTGCGTCCTTGTGTGTGTGTGCGTGTGTGTGTGTGCTTGTGTGTGTGTATGTGTGTGTCCTTGTGTGTGCGTGTGTGTGTGTGTGTATGTGTATGCTCGCACATGCATGTGTGATTGTGTGTGTGTGTGTGCTATCACATTACATATGTTACTACATGTGTACTTGTGAGTGCAATTACATACAACTGTGTGTGAGACAAATGAAATTAAGATATCACAACATGAATGGACTCTCTTTCTCTCCCTCTCTCTCTCTTTCCTGCTCTCCTCATCCATCTGACTGTCAGTCACAAAAACAAAAGTCAAAGCTTCTGCTGGAAGGTCCGTTAGCAGCAGGAGGGAGGGTCGGACTCGGCATGTGGAGAGGTCTTGTGCTGTTTCAGAGCCAGTTGGGCCAGAATGAAGACATTTCACAGGAAGTGTAGGGAAACATAAGGATATGCCAATGAGACTCAAACCCATCTCTCCTGCGGGGGTTTCACAGTGACAGCTCATCTCTCTTATGTGGGCTTCCCCAGAGAAAGCCCAGTGTGTCTGTTCTGTCTGCAATCTACTTTTCCAGGTCAGGCGGATAGACGTAAAAAAAAAATCCAACAAAAATTCTCTGTGCAGCCAATGATGCCTGTAATATCTTTTTTTTCGCAGACAGTGGGAGGAACCACTGAGTTGTGATTGTAGATTTGGGTAAATTATAAGGAATGAAGGCACAGCAACACTGATTACAGGTGTCTGCCGTAATAGAGCCTCATCAATAACAACTGGGGGACGTCCCAACACAAAGACCCCGTCTCGCCATATTACATTCACATGGTCAAAGCACAATATTGTGAGGACTTTCTATGCCCTGCATTCTATTTATATAAGAGGAGGGATGAAGTAGCTTCTTTATCAGTGAAGGCATTTGCCATCTTATGTGAGACTTGTCTGAGGTCAGATCAAGTCTGATGAGATGTTGTAATTTTTTAATACCAGTAAGAATATAAAACTTCTAAAATGTTTGAGATGCACAGATGATACGTAAATGTGCTCAATAGTGCCACCTACAGAGAGCGAGTAGGTGTGTTATAGTGGAGCAGAGCCACAAAGTTCTGCTCACAGCTGCCCGGGATGGCCCACTCATCTCAGTAACTGCAAATTACTGACAATTGAGAACAATTTATTTCCTCCAAAATTCAGAACAGCTCTCCTATTTCATATGACTGCACATTTTGGTTACATGACAGTTGGTTCACGTTTCATAAAATTTTTTTGTGCATTTACATCTGAGCATTTTCAAATATTGTCTGAGTAACAAAAACACATTTGACCCAGGTCTGGGCCTACAAAAGCTACAGCTATAATAGAGGCCTCTTTTCGTGAAGGCTTTTCTCTATAGCAGGAACCTGAGCAGCCAAGGCAAAAGGGGTGGGGGGAGGGTGTAATTACAGCTATTGTGTCCCCCCCCGCCCCTCCATGGTACAAATGTCCGATAAGCATCACGCTGCGGCTGAGTGATGCCCAGTCGTTTGTTTTTCATTTCTGACTGCAGAGGCTTGATGGCAGACTGATATCAACTGCCCTCTTTATACAGGACTGTGACTCTCCCCCCCACCCCCACCACCAGATCGCACTCTCCGATAGCATTCCAAAATAATGTGTTTCATTCATGACAGTAGAGCTTTGATGGCAGGCTCTGATACCAGCCACTCTCTTTTTACAGCATTGCGACCCCACCACACCTCACTGGCAGATCGCACTCTTCGATAGCGTTTGAAAAACCGTACGATGACAAGAATAAACAGATCTCTTGGGGAGGAAAAAACAGAATCATGCAATGCTTACAAAACACATATTGGCTTTTTTTGTTAATATGTTTTTTTGTTTGTTTTTTTTCAAGACGGAAGCTTTCACCGGAATATTCCAGAACCTTCCTGCTCTGACAAGATCAGCGCAGAGCTGATAGGCCAGGGAACGCAAGGCAGATGCAGACGTGAAGCAGATCAAAGGCTGCAGGAGGAACTGCGCCAGTTAAATGCTCAGATTGTCCAATGCTGAGAACACATTGCTGGCTCCGGCTCCAGAGGCGTAACAGCCACCCGGAAGTCATTGTTCTTTTCTTCTTTTTTTAAAACCCGAGAACAAAGACCCATGTGAAAGCAGAGCTTGCCAGTTGCCAGAGATGCCAAGACCTTATCAGATTTTGACTGCAGGCCTGTCCTTGGTGGCTCCTTGACCTTCAGACACATTGGCACAAACGCAAAAATCTACGGCAGGGTAGATTTGCGGTATTTTACAGCGCAGACAGGCTATGCAAATCTAGCCCCAGATTACCCCTTTTAGTTTCCCTCTGTAGTTTCCCACACCTGACGGTGAAACTGAGCACACAGAAAATATGTCAGTAATAATAATATCAATATACAGTTTCACCTCAACACTGTATTGTGCATCCAGTCCTACAAGTGAAAACACAGCCGGACAAGGATGCCATGCAAAGATAACAGTCTACATGTCCAAGCATTACATCCACATATATAACCTGCGCCAGCTTTTTGCAGCAAAAATATAAATCAGAGTATTATTTAAAAACACACGCACTGGGGTGTCTCGTGGCGCAGCCTGTAGAGCACTGTCCACATGCTCATTACAAGCCGCGACGTCGGCGGTTCGAGTCCGACTTTGTCGCATGTCTCTCCCTCACTCTTTCCTCGTTCTTCCTGTCTCTCTCTACACTGTCCTGTCCAATAAAGCTGAAAAGCCCATAAAAATAATCTCATGGAAGAGCGGTGTCATATCCCTCTAGCAGAACTCCAGACTATACTCAACAATACACACCTATTGTACTCTTACCTGTCCTAACAGCTGATTCGGAGCCTGCCATTCTTTCCTGTTGTTTGTTTAATATAGTTTTCAGTTCATGAGTGTAGTTTATTTCTTGTTTGTAAGACTTGGTTTAATATTCAGTTGCGTTGTTGAAAAGTTGTCAGTTGAGTCTGCATTTCTTTGCACTTGCTGTCTCTCTTGGTACTATACTTCACTCTCTGGGGAAGAACTGAATTTTGACCTCTGATCTCTGTACTTTTGTTTGCATTTTAAGTTTCTCTGGGTCGAAGCTTTAGCTAAATACAAGTAAATTAAAATAAATTCAGGCCACACTGGGCCCACAATACCCTATTCAAATTTTCATTCCCTCCCTGTAAGTATGAACATATATAATAAACATTTTTATGCAAGAGACCCAGTGTGAATCTCTGAATACAGAATTCAAATACGCTAGTTCATGGGAAATCCCTAGAGGGACAGAGGAAGGCCTATGATGTCTAAAGCTCGCCCCCCTGGGTGACCCTCGAGACCGCGGGACAGGAGACGATGCAGTGACCTGGTCTTCCCTGTCACTTCCACTTCCCTGGGGGGGGGGGTCACCTGGGGGTGACTGATCACCCCCTTCCCCCCAGTGAACCCGCGCCAGCCTGCATTCCCACAGCCCTGTCTCCCCAGGCCAGATAACGCCCAAATCGGGGGACGAGCACAGAGGCAGCCAGGTCTGGCTGTTGTTTACCGCAGTAGCGAGAATATTTCAGCCATTATCTCTGCCAGCCGGGCGAATGCCCTGAAACCCTGCAGGTGGGGTTCACCATCTGCTAAAACTGTCCCCACCCCCGCCCCCTCCCCTCCCAAGGCCTGACAGAATCAACCTGAAAATGAATGCCACTGTTTTCTGTAGGTCAGCTCAGCGCTTATCCCTGCTAGCGTACTGCGTTTGACCTTTACTTTACACAAATACTGCATGAGTACAACCACACAAATAAATAAGTATTTGTTTCAGATGGGGAAAAGGGTAAAAAAAAAAAAGTTTTTCATAAGATTAGTAATAATGCGGATACAGTCGTATGGGAGAGGGGATGGGAGGCGAATCTTCAGCCATTTTTGCCCATGGCTTGGGAAAGCCGCTGTTTGTCACTCACTGTCTTCCATTGGCAGAGTGGGTAATGAGGGGTAGTATTTAACCCCCTGTGTGTGGAGGGTGAACTTTCACCGTGCCCTCGGGCTGTGTCGTTTGGCGAGTCTCCCCAGACCACACTTGTATCATTGTGCCAGAGACAGAGGCAGGTGATAAAGAGACTGGGCTAAGACCCCACTCGTGCATAGGGACAGTACTGAAGCTGATTCTGCTGGGAGGTACATGTTATCTTTGCTGCTGTCAGACTGAAATGAGTAAAGCCACCCAGCCTGTACTATTTTCTTCTTGGTGCACAAAAAAGTGCAGTAAAATGATGAGCTTTCACTGGAAAAGCAACCTGGATTCATCGTATTGCTTAATCACCCTAAAACATGTCCTCTGTCTTCCAAAATGGACAATGGATAGAACAATCATTGATTGCATTTGTGTTGCTTTCTCGTGTTTTTTTGCTTGTGCATCCGATGCTTGGTTCTTTAATCCTGTGATTCTGCAGCCCAGTGAGCATAAATCTGGGCGGTTTCTGCGTTAGAGCATTTTTACAGGGTCACAGGTGTGATCAATGGCAAACTGATCAATATTCCTTCCCCAGATTAAGACTGATCAGGGTGAGTCCCTCATCAGTCATGTGACCTTTCTCAAAACCCATAATGTCTTTCACCCCTTGTTCTGCAAAGTAAGGCCCTCGGGGCAATGGGACTCCAGGATGGCCAAAAACAGAGAGAGAAAGAGAGAGCGAGAGAGAGCGAGAGAGAGAGAGAGAGAGAGAGCGATGTCTTCTCCCATGTGGAGCAGTGTACATCTCATTTCCTCTCTGACAGTGGCCTTTAACTCACTTCTCAGACAGGACAAAACACAAACTCAACAACATCCTGCCTGGCAGCGTCCCCAGAATGATACCCCTCCTTATCTGTGTGACCGTGCTCGTACGTGGCCAGCTATACTATGGAGTCTGTCCTGGTGAACAGGGAACCAGGGAAGAATTGCATCAGGTTTAATCCCAAAAGAACCCACAGAAAGACTGCACTCAGATAGAGACCCCAAACTGCATGCAGAGAGAACCCATACATGCAGAACCCACTTTACACAGAGAGAACCTGAACATGCAGAACCCACATTACACAGAGAGAACCAGCACTTTACATGAATCGAGAACCCACACTACACAGACGGAGAACCCATATCCCTTATATTGATTGGCAGATTCCACCAAACACAGAATATATAAATTCAAGTTATAGGCACAATCTCACTGACACACGTACACCTATACACATATACTAACATACATGAAAGTATATGCACATCCACTCAATCATGACGACACATACAGATTTTTACATACAGGCCCAAACACATCCACTCGTACACAGACATACAGTACTTTTGTATACCTATGACTAACACACTAACATTTGTACATGTACAGACATACACATTCACATGCACACCACATCTACATATGCACATACATGCGCTTTTACATGCACAGACACACAAACACACAACGCATTCACTGTTTATCTCAGGCTCCCCTGTGTGATGTAATGCTTTGTGGCCTGTGGTAGGAGTGCTTGTACACATGGAGAAAACAAAGTCCATTGTCATCCCTGCAGTCACCCCTTGATCAAGATGTTATTTTCATTAGCGGGGGCATTCTAAAAGGGAAAGAGACAGTCAAGAGACAGGGAGGCACACACACACACACACACACTCACACACAGAGTGGGTGTTCCTAGAGCTAAACAATGGCTTCAAATTTAGAAACCTCTGGGAAAAAGAATACAAATGCACTGTCCATCCCAAAGCGACGGAGTTACGCCCAGCCCTCTGCTTCCTGTGCACCCCATGCAGTGTGCAGCATTGTAGGACGTTAACCCTTTCCCAGGGCAGGGGGGGAGGGGGTGCAGTGTGACCCATGCTAAAAATCACAGGAATGCACAGGGGGGTTTATGGTCACCTCTATGCTGACCATCATTTTTAATTATTCTTCTCCTACATGGACATGGCTGATGAAAACAGGCCAGTTTACAGTGGTTACATTGAGAAGTGTATTCTGCTTTTTTCCCTTAAATTAACTGAATGATTAATATGTTTATACCCAGGTGAGGCTATTCCGTTCACTTTCTTCATGCTTTGTATGTCTCCCCCACTCAAAAAGCTAAGCTGTGACATTGTGGATCCTTCTTTTTCCAGCAAACAAATATATCATCGTCTGTGCATCATTGGCTTAACATTGTCATTTTGTTTAAATCCCTCAAAAAAGTGCACAATTTTTTTTTTGGAAACTTTTTCTTGATGATCTCATGTCGCAAGTTTGCTGGCTGGAAAGGGATTGATCAATAATGTCTAATGTATTATTAACATCAACCATTTATTCATTTGCCAAGTTTTTCACACTACAGATCACATTCCCCACCCAACTGAAGTTTATTGACCAAAATCTGATTCTGTAGCCTTCCATCCTGACTGCAGTCGATGCCAGTTGAATGTGATTAATCAATTTATACATCACAGAGAAAGAGCTGACAAGAAGGTGTAGCAAACCAACCAAACATCTACATTTCCTTTAGGGTAATCAGACACCCGGTGTGCACTGCACTTTCTGACAATAATGGTCACTCTGGGCTTGTGAAAAAACAATGTGATGACTTCATGAATTAGTGTTTCAGGTTATATTTCACTGTTTATAAAAGGAGAAACTTATGGTTCCCAGACGGCAGTGTGAAAGCGTCCCACGTGGTCCTGACACAAGGATTTATGGGTTCAAATCCCAGGTGGGAGAAAGTACAAGAGGTATAGCCTTCGGGCAGAGAACCCTAACCACCTTAAACTTGAAATCCAAACTCCTAAAAACCAGCCCCAGAGCTCACTGGGTCATTCCGCAGCCCTTCTTATACACATGAGAATGTGGCGAGAGTTGTAGAGCTTTTGCAGGCACGTAATATCAGCAGCGAAAAGAGGTGCAGGTCTCTCTCCGTCCTTATTATTCAGACCTGACCCCAGTGTTTTATTCAGAGAATGTCATGCAGGCGTCACAATCTGTAATAGTTTTTCACAACGTGACCTTTAGCGTTCAGCTACAACATGTAACCTTTCAAATCCAGACACAAACACTTTATATCAAAAGTTTGGGACTTAACCCTTAGCATGTTTTTTAAATACATATTACGGTGTGCATGTCAGTGTGAATGTACATGAGCATTCATGTGTGCATGTGTATCTGTGTATCTGTATATTTGCATTAGCATCTGTATGCAAGTACATGTGTTACATATGTGCATGTGTGTGTGTGTCTGTTTGTATGTTTGTGTGTGTGTGTGTTTGAGTGTTTGTGTGTGTGTGTGTGTGTGTGTGTGTGTGTGTGTGTGTATGCAAGTGTGTGTGTGCGTGTGTGTGTGTGGGAAAAGGAGTTTGCCATTGGCTCCAAGGTTGGCTCCCCTTCATGACTTCACCTTTTTCTCAGCCTTCTCTGACAATATAACTTCCTGTGCAGCAGCAGGACACAGCCTATTTTAGTGAACAATGTTCTTCCTCTGCGACGCAAGGAGTGACGTGGAGTCTTCTGTCTTAGCTTTGGTGTGCCTACCTCTAAAACTTTTCTCACTGTCTATCTCTCACAGGTACAAACACAGAAGTACTCACACGCACACACGTACACGCACGCACGCATACACGCGCACATACACACCAACTCTATGAATAATGTATCATTTGTTCAATTTTTTTAATTCCATGTTCCTCTGGCATCATCTTTGTCCTGAGCAGTTAGCAGACACAGAGAACTTGCTTGTGTGTGTGTGTGTGTGTGTGTGTGTGTGTGTGTGTGTGCATGCGTGTGCATGTGTGCAAGCTGGTGTGTGCACGCGTTTGTGTGTGTGTGCATGTGTGAGCGTGCGTGTGCGTGCATGTGTGTGTGCATGTAGGTGAAAATGTGTGTTGTCTGTGTGTGAATGTTAGTATGTGTGTGTGGAGTCTAGTTGAATGTGAGTGTGAGTCTGTGTGGAATCTGGGAGTCTGTCAGTTGAGGGGGGAGGCATCACCCCTGTGTGGAGTATCACTTTGTTCTCCACCCCCTGCGGTGATGTCACCATCTGTTAGCATGCTACCTGGCTGTCTGTCGGTGAGCTCCTCCACCAGCCCCATTCTAATGTGCGACATACTGGTGATGATGATGATGATGATGAGGAGGAGGTGGGGTCACAGGCAGGCAGTCTGACAGCTTCATCTGACACTCGATTGAGGACAGATGGCCCCTACTATTCCATCTCAGCCACCCCCCCCACACACACACACACACACACGCGCCTGTCCCTCCTCCTAGCCTCCCTGCTCCTCAACATCTGCCTGCATTATGCCATTAGGAGATATTCACAGCTCTCTCTCATGGTAGGGCAGCTCACAGTTTACAGACTTTAACATTTTTACATAGTATCCGTTTATCCATGAATACACACAAAAACAATTCAGGTTAAATACCTTTAAGGGCACAACAGCAGTGACCCACCTCGGAATCAAACCTGGAGCCTTTGATCATTACAGCACTGTTATAAACAAAAATATAGGTACCATGAGCTGTGCACACTAGTCTTCTTGAGACTCAAACTGCTTTATGCAGCCTCTCCTTTGTTACTATGGTACCTTTTAAAGATATCCAAACATCCCTGCTGAATAATTTATTTTTATGCTTTATATGTAATTTCCATAGCCAATCATGACCTCCCCCCCCCCATCCCAATCGCTGTCCTTGATTGAAAATTATTCATACAATGTTTCTGAAATGTTTATTCCCACTAAGACTTGTCATTTGTCACATTTCAGTTGTGTTTTCCTTCCATTACTGTGTCTAACAGCAATCTGTCATCATCCACCCAACCCCCACCCCATCCACCTTGTTAAAGGATCCTGTACCCAGACTCCCCCCACCTCCCACCAGCGCAAGCCAGCTCAGGCCAAGGTGCGAGTCTTTCTTTCATTTGAACATCAAGGTAATTAATCGTCCACACATCAAAGCTGCACGATTATGCAAACGATTGAAAATAAACATTGATCCCATTTGTTTTTCGTCTAATAGTTAGCAGTGCATATCCTAGCGTGATATACTACTTTACCAGGTTCCATTTGGAGGACTTCGCCGTTTTTTCCTTCTACGTGTAGTTGCTGCGTGCCCGCATGTTGCTCAATGTCAGCACAGCAGTGACACCAGTTGGTTAGTGTACGGAACTGCGTAAATTCAAAGTGAACGTAATGTGGCCAACACCACTCGCCTATATTCAGCTATAGGTTATGATGCACTATGGGGCCGTTAACGTGAAAAATAACTATATAAATGTGATGTAGTGATTGTTTTTCTACGCGTACACAATCTGTTCCCGTCTCTCCAAATTTCCTGTCACACAGACACTTTTTGATAGCCAAGTCGTATTAGTGAAATTAGCTCCCATTCTGGCAGTAAAACTCGAAGCTTTTTCGTGCCCGTGTGTGGGAAGCGACAAGCGAGTCGAAAGCGTTGCCATTGTGTTTTCACAAGGCGTCTCATTACCCCTGCGGAAATGCTTATGCATGTTTGGATTGAGAGAAAAGGGTGAAAGCTTTTGTTTTAATTGGTAAATCCATCTGACCCTCCGACAGGGAATCTGTTGTTTTAAATTACAAGTGCTATCGCGTCTGCTGCGCCTGGCTACACATTTGGCAGTCAAAAATTGCTGAATGTGTCAATACGCGATTGATTAACTATGCATCAAACGAAGCGGACGAGACCAGAACAAAAAAACAGAAGTGGAAAAAAGAATCGTTTAAAATCTGTTGAAAGACGTTTTCATTCACACGGAAGACGCTGATAAACGAATTAAAATAACTACCTTATCTTTACTTAATCTTTAACTTTAATAAACTCACAGATGCTCAACAAATAATCTGGGATATGGGAAGATACATGCGTGGGTTAATAGCAGCAGTATTTGGCCTGGATTAAATTAGCATGTATCTGTAACTTTGATGCATGATTATTTTCTTCACAAGCATTGCTGATTTCACCATACCGTTAGGCCTACCATACTTTTGGAGGCCACTGTAGATCGATGAGTACAGTCTTCTCCAGAATGTACCTACCAAACTTGTTTGTGAACAATAAAACAAATACTTTTAGTCCCATGTTATCCTACTTTAGTTTTATTATCCACGACCTTTGGTTGCATATCCCTGGATTAGCAGACGTGAAGGGAGTAATCCCCAAAACAAGCGGCTCTGTTTCATGCCTTTTCCATATGTAAGATTGCTTTATTTTTTTATTTTATTTTTTGCATATTTTACAAAAATATGAATCATTATTACTATGTCTGTGATTAACAGGATGGCTGCAATGTTAGAGTCAGGACAGAGAGCCCAAACATTCCAGACCCAGCAGTAGACGAAAAATGCCAGCCTGTAAGAGAAATGGTACAAATCACTACACCTTACATCATGCTTCTCTCTGTAATGCACACCATATCGGGGCCATATGCTTTATTAGAAGTACTTGAACGCATGCACATTACTGACAGTTTTAAGAGAAACATGTACGTGTTTTGTTGGGAAAAGTCTCAGGGATCTGTATGACCATGCTCAAATTCAACAGCCCTTCAGAGAGTTGTAATTAATAAAATAACTCTGAAATGCTTTAGGTCTGATGTTCACAGGAGGCCGCCTGTGAAATGAAAGAAGTTCATTAGAGCAGCATGCCAGTTGCTGCACTAATTGAAGGATGATTTCAGATATCGCATGAGGTTTACTGAAAAATTAATATGTGAGTTTGTGATACCTGATTAGGATGGAGCTCAGAAAGAGTTTATAATATTAATGGGTATTATTAATGAGTTGATATTATTATTAAAGTTAATCTGAGGAAAACTGATTGTCCACATTCTTGTGTGTGTGTAATGTTGGTACAATAATAATAACAATAACTGCTGTGCTTGCTTGGGAATTATGCATTAGCTCATCTGTTCTACGCTGGTCTTGGAAATCACAGTAACATGCAGTTTAGATTCCAAGTAAAGATTCTCTCGCATATCCTTGCGAACAGTTGGGAGAATCTGGGTTGCTGTGGTAACCCTGGGACCTATGCAGCAGGCCTCACCACCAGCTGAGTGTTCCCCAGTCATGTCCTCTGGACCGACTTTATTCGCTATTCACTTGCAAATGGATCCAGCCATGGTGCGAATTTACGGTCTTGTTTTACAGCAAGGAGGGCGGGAGTGGAGGGCTGGGAGATGGGGGGTTTCCTTTCTTCTGGGTGGTTCAGTAGCATCTGGAGAAGCAATACTCTTTGCCACAAATCCTGGTGCCTGTCAGCTTACACACTTATGCGCGCACACAAACACACACGCACATCCGCACATGCAAATACATACACACACTCATGGTGCACACATAGCTAAGCATATGCATTTACACACTTACACAAACACACAGACTAATGCGCATACAAATACATACACACACTCAGTGTGTACACATAGCTATGCACTGGCAACACACACACACACATATACACACACACACAGGCGTGCAGACACCAGCCAACAAATAGGCTCAACTAGAGTGCAGATCTTGTTGCATCGATTGACACTTGCAGGAGCTTTAATTAAATTTCATCCCTCCTCCTTCACACACTTCAGCGGGCACCGCTGATCACACCCGAGATAATCAAGTTCTCTCTCCAGGAGAGCTCAGTAGTTGTGGGTGTGTATTACAGGTGTGTTCATGCGTACACAGACCGTGGGATCAGGCTGGAGTCACCCCTCTCCTGCCCTTGAATTCGGTGGCATATGTAAACATTCAGCCACGCTTCAGTGTGATTGCGGGAGGTTTCCCATTTGGATTCAGGGCACGGCGTGTTCAGAGCAGGAAGTCAACCCCCCCCCCTCCTTAATTGCGAGCGTGTGTCTCCTTGCGCAAGTTTGTCTTTGTGGTTCTTCACCCCAGGCGAAGCTTTGTCTTTTGGGTTTGGAGCGGGCACCATGCAGACTCACTCATTCTGCCTCTGGTGAATGCGTTAATCTACTCATCTGTGTCCGTTATTAAAACGTGTAAGCTGGGAGCCGATGGTGTGACACTGGGGAGATTTTGGTAGGATTAAAGAACAGCTGTGGGAGTTATTTTTTTCCCTTTTACTTCCACAAGAAAGTACTTGTCACGTGTTACTCAAACTGCATTTAGTTTGAACAATAGTT
The DNA here is from genome assembly GCF_018555375.3 of Anguilla rostrata. NCBI lineage: Eukaryota > Metazoa > Chordata > Actinopteri > Anguilliformes > Anguillidae > Anguilla > Anguilla rostrata. Next base: position 13,027,049 of record NC_057947.1, read on the forward strand.
TGGAAAATGTGCTCTGGAACTGAACTGGACAAGAACTGCTAATGACTTCAGGATCCAAATGTAACTCTTAGTTTTGATATACGAATACTGCCTACATTTTTACATTTTAATTAGCTACCTTGTTTATAATTTGAGAGCATGGTACTTCAAATTCAACATTTAAGAGTTAAGCTTGAAACTAAGCTTTGGAAAGAATTTATGAGACAAAGAAAGACAATCACATTAAATTCAGTGTTGAGACATTTCTCTTTCTAAGTGTCATACAGTTCAGTTGGTCTTTATCCTATATGTGTCCTCAACCCAACTGCCAGCTCAGTGAACAGAGTCATGTAAATGGTGCCTCAGTGGAACTCACTGTGCATGTGTGTGTGTGTGTGACAGAGAAAAGGGGGAATCTAAATTTGTGTCTTTGTGTGTTTGTATGTATATGATTACGTGTATGTATGTGTGTATGTACGTGCATGCATGTGTGTTAGCACGTTTCTGTGTATGTTTGCGTGTGTGCGTGTACGTACATGCATACATGTGTTTGTGTGCACCTATGTGAGTGTGTGAGAGGGGCATATAGACAGTCCTGCCGGCTGCGCTTGAGTTGTGAGCAACTCTGGACTGGAGGAGCTGAGGGAAGTTGGTGGAAGAGGGCCATTAACAATGGAGCACACGGCAGGATGAGAAACAGCAGAAAGTTGAAGAAGCCGATGCTAAGCCTGGCTTAGCACCGCCTCCGGGAAGCACTGGGGCAAAGCCGCAGAAGGGGGAAGATTTATACCCGAACGCATATCTATATATATTACCCCGTGTGCGCTGTAACTTACTTACCGGCCCCACTCAGGAAGACGGATGGGAGCAATTAGCTACACCTAAATCAGGAAGGGGTAGAGGCCCGAGGCATTCGACAGCAGCCACGCTAAACCGCCCGCTATCAGCTCCCCTCACTTTCCTTTCCTCGTATTGGATTCTCCCTCGCCCCTAATCATGGTTTATGTGTGCCTGTTCTCCTCTGGAGGGGAGGTGGCGGGGGGTTTTGGGATATTACTGTGTTTGTGAAGGGGGGGGCGGGGGGGTGGCATAAAAGAAGAAATTGTAGACTCAAATCCAGAAGCCTATCGGACTTCAATTGAACAGCTGATGTTGGAGTTGTATCACTTTCAGGAAACAGGAAAGAGCAAGATGGAGATGAGAGAGAGAAATGAAGAGAAAGAAAGAGAGAGTGAGAGGAGAAACAGGAAAGAGAGGGAAAGAGAGATTATTCGAGGGCTATGGTAGCTTTGAGGTTTTGGGCACACTCAGCTCTCTAATCCATCTCAAAGGTCACATTTGAATAAACTGGAACTTTCCGTAGTGTCTGAAAATGAAGTTGGTCTGGAGTTAATGCTGTAAGCTCATGTGCAGTCCCATCTGCCCACAAAGCTGTGTTTTACATAGAATGGGTGCCATTTATTTGCAACTTTGAAGCTTGGGTGATCAGACTACTGCGATTAGGCCACTGCACAGATGCTGCTTAGCCCGGACTGAAGACTACATCATACTTTGGTCAATTCTAGCTCCCTGTCTTACTTTTTGTTGCGGTCTATAATTCACAGGTTATAATTCATGTTTGTAAACCCTGTGCCCAACATTTTTTGGATCAGAAGTGAATCTGTTTCTGTGTCTTTCCAACCAGAAACACGCCACTGCTCGATGTCCTGTGAGCCAGAGCTTTTGCGTAAATAGGCCCACACCACCGTACTTGTTGCTGTACACATTAGCATAGTGCCGTACCATACATCATCTCCCAGGGAACATACAGCTGACCTCTGATGCACGTGGCCTTGTGACAGAATAACGTGGTTGTGCATACACTATGTGCAGGCGTGTGCACATACACAGCGCCAGTTACTGTGTGACCCCAAAGCTGGGCTGGCCTGACAATGCACAGATAAACGCCACAATCCAGGACTTTTTAGACCAGTGGAGTCCTGTTGCTGCCACTTACACCACAGCCCACCCTGCTTCCAAACCACTCTTTGAAAAAGCAATAACCAAAGCACACTACAGTCATATTCATAACTGCCTGTGTGAGCATCCAAAAACAATACACTGAGAAAGCTGAGCAGGCAACCAAAATCATTTCCTTATATCCTCATTAAGATGTTCAAATTTCATTTCAGGGACTAAAATATCAAGAAACACATGTAATCTTTTTTGCTGTTTTTATGTCCTCTGATGGGGAGCAGAAAATCCTATTTCATGGCAGCGAGGACGTGTTTTCCAGAGGACCTTATCGCGCCACACATCTCAGAGCCTCTGAGATTCTCCTCTTCCTGCTTTCTCCTCCCCCTGGTATCCGAGCACACATCCTGGGGAACTGAGCCGCCGTTCCCACATCTGGTTGGGATTTTCCTCGTCCTGCTGCGTGACTGTCCATCGCTGGGCTGAGACAGTGGGGCTGATTGTATTAGGAGAGGAGGGAGAAGGTAAGAAGTGTAACATCTCAGGCATGTGGATGACTCTGCACGCACCACTTGCAAAAAAGCAAATACAATCAATTCTGCGTTCAAACGTATTAAACTGATAAAATATGAAGAGGCATATATTAGGACTATTTGAGGAATTACATAAATTTGATATTCTGAGGAATAAAAAAAAGCAAAATTCACAAGAACTGATGTTTTTTCATGATACGGAAGGGATTGAAGAATACAAAGTATTCATGAAAAATACATAATCGTTGTGTATTGTATTATAAGTGTATTATGTCTTCAATGTCATATACATGTACTTCCAATATGAAACGTATATGAAATATACCGCAATTTTTTTTTCTGCAATTCTGATCATAATACATTTTTCTTAAGAGAATTCACCTTGGTCATTCATCTTCATTGAGTGAACCCTTGTCCCTAGGTTTTGCCTTGTCTCTGTCACAGTCCCATGATGCCCTGGGTTTTCTGACCCTCCAAATCATTTGAGTGATATACTAGCACACTCAGCATGCTGCTCTGCCCATTCTGAAACCCTCCCTGTCCTGTGTATTGCCACTGTAGTGGGTATATGACCCTTGACCCTGGCTGAGAGACTCCTGCTGTCTAATCCTCGATGGGGCTGGTGGGGAGTACCCCCTCTTTATCCTTCCTCAGACTGCCCCCACCCAACCCCCAAAAGGGGTTTGAGAACCCCTGCCAACATAGGAAAACATACATGAGTATATATTGAGAAATAAATACATTTTAATTAATTTTTTCTCTCTCTCAGCTGCATATGATTCTGACTGGGTAATGGCTGCATCAACACTTTTGACAAACTGCGTGTGGACGAATGTTCCCCTGATGATACCAGTTCAGACCATATTGATTTCCCAGTGCCTCTGTGCATCTGAGGGAGCTTCCGGAAGATTGATGGCCCAGATCCCTTTCCTGTGTGGAGTATCAACAGACACATCACTCTGGCAGCAATAAGACAACTCCACAGCAGTTAATGTCAGAGGGCTCCCAGTCCGCTGTGGTCTTCAGCACAGCACTACTGGTGAAGACATCACTACCAATGCTGGAACTGGAGGCCTGTCACACCCACGTAACCCATTTGTTAATCTTTATTTAGCACTTTATTTAGAAAGTACCTTCCCATTAATTCTGGATTCTGACAAGAGCGTCCTCCACTGGAGGATTAAGATATCCCCCAAAAACGTCAGCGTTGGTGGTCAATTCTTTTTCAGTTCAGTCAATGCAGGAAAATTAATTTATATTCAATTAAATGTATCATTCCTATTGGTTAGAATTTAAAATCCTAGCTGAAATGCGGTTGGGCCCTGGCGAGCAGTCTGTGGACTCAGTTCTGTTTATGCCACATACCGCTCTCATCAGCCATGCTCTCTCCTGTATTATGCAGAGTGCTGTGAGAGTGTTCCATTCTGCTACGATAAACAGTCTGGCTGACCCTCATTCATCCAGCCCGGGGCAGCGCATTATTCCAAAGGATCTGATCTTACCACACTGTTTGTGTCATTCGTTCTAGCTACGCTCTATGAGGTTGTAAACATGGTTTACTCAATCCCCAGTTTAAAAAAAATGTTCTTTTCCTTTGTGATGGCTCCAGATTGTCTGTGTGGCAGTCTCAGATGTCCTCACGACAATGGAACACTATGTTGATGTTATGCCAGCTTTCTCCAGAATTGACTTGGGAAAATGAACAAAACTGTGCGGGTGCTGGGCTCAAGGTATTGTTGGGCCATCCTTTAAAGGGAACATGTGAATACATTTGGTCATTCGAGTCCACCAAGTTAGTCTGTGTATTAGTTTTTGATATTTAATTCCACTTCCATCAAGAGTTGTTCAAGAATGTGGAGCACTGTCAACAAGACTGGTCTCTTAACCTGACTGATAACTTACTGACAACTTATCACTGTCAACATTGCTCACAGTTTCAGCTTAAAGAACATTGGACGTTTCGAAAATTCTGCCTTTTAAATTTAAACACACTGGCACATGCACATACACATTGTCTTATGCAGACAATCATACATGCACTCTCTTACACTTAAATACATATTCCTGTTGTTTCTTAGAGTGGTGTATGGCGGCAGTGCATGGTGGGAAGGGTTCACCCATAATGAGCTAACATGCCTGTGCCATGCAAATCTCTTTTCCTCTATTCCTCACCTCCTTGCTTCTGCAAAGTTTCGGATTTTCCCTCTGGTATTTCTCTGTGTAAGTCCAAATGTAATCTTTCTTAATTCTTCTCCCTGAGTAGCCCTCTCTGTGTGGTGCTTCCTATAAATCCTGATCTGTGGTCTTTGTGGAAAGCAGTCCAACTCCCCAGCTTTGTCCTCCCTTCTGTAAGTGGCTTATGTGAAACCTTGCTGTGCTATTCCCCTGGAAGAAAAGCATCGGTTCTGAAAGGCTAATGATCTGCAAAGATGTCTGCCTTTCTCCTTGGAATACATCCCACTTTCCTGCAATGTATTTTAATGCAGTATCTTTGGGGAAATGCTCCGTGTCCTTTCAAGGTCCCCTTCAGACCAGCAGACTGTCCAGTAATTGTGAGGGTATTCATCCGCTTCCTTAGAGGTTGCAGATCCATATCTCCGGATTTTCATTTGGACCCGTAAGCAAGATAAGTAACCTCAACTGCTTTGGTATATACCGCTGTATTCAGAACGGGCAGCAAGTAAAAATGTAAGCTGTGCAAGTTACTCTGGACAAGGGCATCTCTCCTAAGTGAATAAATAATGCAATGTAATGAATAAATCAGGTGTTTTCTCTGACAAGCCCTGAATGACCTATCTTCTCCTGCTGTAGATAGCTCTAACCCTCTAACCCTCCATCTAACCCTCAAGCTCTTCAACCCTTTAACACTTAATCAGACCCTTGGCATGAGTCAAAAGCTAAATTAGTGGAGCAGCCTAAGTTTTTCCAGCTTTTTCCTGTTCCATTTGTTATTTATTTAAAATCGTTCTTTGGCAACGTAAGTGTGTACTTGTCATGCAATTAAAGTGAATTTGAATCGAATTGAATTAATGCGCTTCTCAAGAGCATGACAGAAAATTTTGTTCTCTCTGCCTCTGGATAAAGCACTCTCTAACCTCTCTCTCTCTCTCTCTCTCTCTCTCGCTCTCTTTTCCACTGTCTGTCTCTCTGTTGCCATATGAGCTGTCAGGCTAATCACCCTACTCTCTGAGCACCTCTGCGCCTCCTGTCTACCCCGTTCCTGCGTAACCATGGCCACGCGCCCCAGGCAGGTGACAGGGTCACCCGGCCTGTTTACAGATGAGCCGGGCTGTGTAAGACCTGCGGGGTTAATGGGGGGGGGGGGGGCACAGGCTGATAACAGACTCGTCGTTTATTGACTGCATCGATCTCTCTGATCTCTATCCACCACTTAACAGGTTGTGTGCTAACGAGGATGAGCCTGCTCAGCACGCACAGGAGCGGCTCCCGTTGGCTGAGTGTTAATCAAGCCGTTTGTTATGCTCCGGGGACCAAGACCTCTGTTATTCCTGCTGACAAAGCGGAGTTGGTCTGGTGTAACCCAAACCCCCCCGTAAACAGACTTCAGCCTGCCGTTCTGATGGGTAACTGATAATCTGATCCATATGGCGTTAGCAAACTGTTTAACCTGGGGGCCTTAAATCCATCTGAAAATGCAACAATAGTGATGGGAGACCAAGGCATAGTGAAAAAGTCAACAAAAATAGTGTTACTTTTTGAATCCTCTGTTTGTGTACGATGAAAAAAGAAAAGGCAAATGTGATATGTGGGAAAAATAAAAGATGAAGATTACTCTCTGAAAACATCATCATTACACAGCATGATATCAGATGCCAAATGAGACATCATTCATTTACTTCACTTTACTTGTTTTTTACATAACTACATCACTTTTAAAAACTACATAAAACATGATGTTCCGATATTAATTATTTAAATAAATGTACTGTTACTATCACCTGGTTTTCAACATTATGTAAATGTTGTAAACGTTCATGTAAACATTTGATACATTCAACATGTGTCTTACATTTAGTACATTTGTCTAAATGGATGCATGTGTGTATTCACATAGTTCACACATATAATTTATACAGAAAAACACACAGGTGGCCAAAACACACAAACACACAGAGCTCCAGTCATTACCATGAGAACTTCACTGTCCCTGTGACAGATTACTCTATCTCCTCCACCACCATCTCCCTTTCCCTCTTTTTCTGAATCCAGTGACCCAGGGCTGAGCAAACGTCTTTCAAACAGTAAAGCCCCACTGGCAGCTCCACTACACAGCTCAGTCCTCCATTAAAAGACTTTGTAGTGAGAGAGAGTAGAAAAACACAGTTTTGATTGACACTTAGGAGTTAATCCCCTTCGGTAGTGCCTAGAGAGAGTTTTTCTCTTTTTTGTGGGGGTGGGGGGGGGGGGGGTGGAGCCACACAAAGAGACTGAGGAGAGGAGCAGTGACTGGGGAAGGGTTAGGGAGCCAAGCGTTCCTTTCAGCCTACAGCTGCCCCCTCTTTCTACACCCCCCACTCTCTCTCTCTTGGTCTCTCCCTCTCCCTCTGACTATCTCTTGCCCTTTTCTTTTTTCTTGTATCTTTCTCTTTTTCCTTCTCTCCCTCATCGTCCCATCTCTCTTCACCTTCTCTCTTTCACTCTCTCACACACACTCATTTTATGTTTCTCTCACACTCATTTTTCTCCTTACACTCTGTTCCTCAGTCTCTCTCATATTCCCTCTCCCCCTTCCTCTCCACATACATTAGCCCTCCTCTTAATGCTGCTCTTTATTCTTCTAAAGCTGCAGCTCCAGGCCTCCCTGTGACTCGGACTCTCTCTCTCACACACACACACACACACACGCACACGCACATGAAAACACACACATACACGCACACACACACGCATACACACATACACACAGCCGTGGACACACACATGCACACTCACACACACACACACGAAAACGCACACACATATGCACATACACACACGCGCGTACATACACACACACAAACACGCAATCGAAAATGTCTTTATACCTATCTCAGTGCACAGGTGCTACAATTACCTGTGAAAGAGGAGAAGCTGTCAGGTGGGGGGGTGCAGGGGGGAGCTCAAGCATGCAACATGCTTTCACAGAACATGGCTTTATAGCCAAGCATTGAGTGGTGAGCCCTGCAAACGCGCATCAGCGTGTGCCAATGGTGCCCTTGTAAAGAAGTGTGTGTGTATGTGTGTGTGTGTGTGTGTGTGTGTGTGTGTGACAGAGAGAGAGAGGGAGAAAAAGAGAGAGGGGAGAGAATGAAAGAGAGGGAGATAGAAAGAGACACTGTCAACTGTCACCTAACTCCCTGGAAGGGCCCAAAAATATCTTCTGTGCAGAACATTTATTCATCAAATTTTCATTTCAGTCTAACACTTCTTTTTCAACACTTTTCAACATTCTGCAAGAGACAGTCACTTTGGAACAATGTAACTTTCCCCTTATTATCTCAGTAGCCCAGGAGAGAGAGAAACAGGGGGGTGAGGTGGGGGGGGGGGGGTGGTGGCGAGTGTTAGGAAACAGACATTTAAAAGGCAGAGCTTTCAAAAGAAAGGAACAGGGGGAGAAGCTCATATCGGGGCCGGGATTAGGCTAGCAGGACCCCCCTCCCCCAGGAGAGAAACAGCTGGAAGAAGCAGCAGAGGCCCATTTTACTGACTGGCCTGCTGGGGGGTGACTTCCTGGTCTTGTCATGCCAGACTGATCACAAGGCTCCAGAGCGCACTGCTCACGCTCACCAGATACTCAGCTCCTGCATTCCCTCCATCCTCTCTGCTTCTTAACTACAGGAGGTGTTGGTTGGTAACAGGAATTTATGGTGCTGTATTACAGCATAGAATGTCCATCCAGTGTGCAAAAGCCCGAATCTAGGCGTTTAGAGTGATGGAAATCTAGGTTGAGAGATGTGACACAGCAAAAGTGCAATTGCTAAATATAACACTTCTTTTGAAAAACGGCAGACGGCTTTTGTCTGCGATGCTTTGAAACGCCACTGAGGGTCAGGAATCCTGAGGCGTGGCAGTCAGCTAGCGAGCATGCAGACGGTTGGTGGTGGGCTGGCAGCAGGCAGGTGACCAGCAGGTAGCCCATGACTGCCATTAAAAGCCCCATTCAGGCCACGTTTAACCTCCAGGCCCCGCCCCTCGGGGACCTGCTCAGGTTCAGATGGAAGTTAACCTTGCTGGTCTCAGGTTCCCATGTGTTTTTCCTCCTGTTTAAAAACACACAGGGGGGAATAAAGCCCCAGGTCAGTGCCCCCTTCTTCAAAGGAAGGGAACCGATAGGGTTCTGCGGCCCGCTCGCCCCTTTTGTGTGCAGACGCACTGTAACCCCATCCCCCTCCGGCCTGCGTTTGCCTTCAGAAACACATCAGCAGGAGGAGCAGACTGCATCTGCACGAGTATGCTGCTCAGCCTCTTTAGAACAGGAAAAGGGCCACTGTGCTTTCCCAAGGGAATGTATCCTGCTCTCTGAATCCACATTCTTATTTGGCTTTCTTCCTCATTTCCATCACATCTCTCTCTCTCTCTCTCTCTCTCTCTCTCTCTCTCTCTCTGTTTTATCATGAAACAATAATTATGCTGAAGCAATACCTAATATGATGGAAATGCCTAATATGATTAATGCTGCTATGCAGTAGTTGTAAAAACTGCTGGGGTGAATGTATTGGGACTTTCAGAACATCAGCTGCTAATTGTTGTGAGGGGAATTCTGACATCATGATGATGAAGGGGAAATGCAGTGTGCCATTGCTGGATCAACACTGGCTGCTGGTAGGTTAGTGTAGATCATTGCCCACTGCATATGCAACACGGCACCGACCAGGTTAGGTTTACAGGATTGGAGCGAGGGAGGAGAACTCGGTAAAATGTGATTCATGGAATGGATTGGTTTCCAATTTTAGGCTGAATGTTTTAGAGCCCTTCGGCTTGTCTCCTCTATTTTATCGTATTCACTGGAGCACCGTTTACACATGAGTTGAGAAATATATTATTTTGTCAAGACCACAGAGCTTATGTTTTGCAGCGTGTAAAAAATATGTTTTTATTACGTAACTATCAGGCTCAATGCACCTTTCTTTTTGTGCTCTCACCATAAGTCATCTATCTGTTATACACAAAAACTGCGGCCCTGTTATACACCTGTATGTGTATAACTCCAGCCTTGATGCCCACACCTGTATGAGTGTAACTACAATCCTGATACACACACACTTGTACATAACTCCAGTTCTACGCTTCCTCTCCACTTCCTGGCCTTCATCTCCGAAGGGAATAGTATCTTTCCAGCGGCAGTCCTGGGCCAGAGAGACGGGCCTGTGACTCCGAGGGCTTACTTTGGGTCATTCCCTCTGCAGCCGGGTTCTGCCCCTCTGCCTGCACAATCTTTAGGTTTGTAATTTCATGTCTGAGCGCTCAAGGATGGCTTTCATTGGTTGCTTATTTTCAGAACAGCCCTCTTTGTGGCCATTTCCCTTCCCAGTATAAACTAAGTCACACAGATCAGTTGTGCCCTGGGATTTCAAAAAATAGCATCTTCATGTCTTCAGTGGCCATTATCGCAAAAAAAATATTTTGACCCAAAACTTCTGTGGCCTCTGTACCTTAGCTAATTTTACCATGTTTTAGAATTTCTTTAAAAAGAACACATTTTCTCTCTCTTTTAAACCTATCAACCCACATATCTTGATAAAATCTCATTCTACCTCCCCTTACGTTTTCAGTGGAAAACATAATCTTTTTAAATCCTAAAGAAAACATTCCCATCCTTGCTCTGACCGGTGACCTGTCACAATAGATGTGACAGCAGAGCACATTTGCTATAAGTGGTGATTGCAATCATGTAAAAGTCAGCAAGTCAGTTCCAAACAGGAAGTGTTCATATTTCTTTCCTTGTTGTTCTTGAATCTGAAACTTTCCAATCCCCAATTTATGTATTACCTCCTCTTTCCCATCCTGTCTCATTTATTCATCCTTCTCTTTTTCCCCCTCCCTCTTTCTTCTCACCTTTCTCAGGGCCAGCTGGGGTGCTAAGCCCCACAGGCAGGTCCTGCACACAGTGCCTTTCCCACAGAGATGTTGGGTGATTAGGGCTGTGGTGTGAGGGAGTGCAGGCAGGGCCTAATCTCCTTCCCTCACACTGTTTTTGTTTTTGGTGCTAATTGCTAAGGAGGAAAGGAAGGCTGGGACTAACACTTGGCCATATTATTGCACTTTAACCTTGTTATTGCGATTTAAAATTTCAATCTGCCCCAAGCTCTGTCGTGTGAAAAGGACTGGCATTAGATTCACAGAGCTGGATGACTTGGAAAATATTTGGACGAAGGAGCAGGTGTTTTTCTCTATCAAGAAGTTGTTTTTGAAATGGTGTTGTTTCGCCAAGAACAGCAGATGCACGTTCTCTGTCTCAGATACATTATTGAAGGGTTTGGTTATACGCACAGATTTCTCAGTACTGTTATGGCTTCCATCAGTGTTTCCATTATTATTTCAGTCAGTACTCCATGGTTTGAGATTCAAGTGTGATTTATTTTCCTTTCAAAGCCCTTTCTGGAGTGGTTCCTTCAATTGTTATGTATATTTGTTTTCCCATGAATGAGTCTTTTGAAATGAACGCAAGATTGTTTCTCCTTGTTCTTGTATGCTTGTCTAAGCTCTATAGGATAAAATACAATTCCTTACTAAATAAAAAGAAATCTTGCTATTTCCAAACACGAGTGTATGGCATTAGATATAATTGAATGTATAAAACAATGTATGGAAAAAAATAAATAACAGAAGTGAACTGGAGTTCCATGGCTTGCTATGTCATGCGAGTGTGGGATGATATTTGAGATAGAAATAGCTGTTAGAAGAATTCACAGCTGCGTGGTGCCTGATTGTGAGAGGGACAGGGACTGGCTTTGAATGAATCCATAAACACTGGACCCGCAGGACTGTCCGGACTTCACACGCGCCTTCGCTGTGCCGTCTGCGAGCGCTCCAACACTGGAACTGTACTCCAGATTGTGCACACAAAGCAGGCTCCTTTAACTCAGGGTTAGTTAGGGATAATAGATACTCTGTTAGGGTAGAATTGACCGTATCAGGCCACTCTGAGGGTAATTTTTCTTATTGTGGTGAAATGCTGTCTCTCATAGCGTAATGTGTTCTAACTGCACTCCGTAAATGTGTGAGTATGAGTGTGAGAGTTTTGTGTGTGTTGTGTGTACGTGCGTTTGTGTGTGTGTGCAGGCAGGTGTGTCTGTGTGTGTGTGTGTGTGTGCTCTTGATACTGCCTGATTTTTTCATAGGGGTATAATTACTAGAAAGGGTGGTCCTTGTAAGTGACCAAAAAACAGATGGACCTTATTACTCATAAACACAAGACATTTGCGTGTGTGTGCATGAGAATGTGTTTGTGTGTGTGTGTGCATGTGTGTGTGTGAGTAAGTGTTGCTAGTTGATCATGCCCTGGGGAGGACAGGGTGGAGAAGGTAAGAAGGGCTGGTGGGCCTAAAGACTTCCTGACAGAGCTAATCCCTCTGCAGGTCACATGGTGCTCCTCCGGAGAGGGAGCTGTTTGTACACTCTGCTGTGACCTGTGCTGCTCTGTTATATGTACACTGTGCTGTACTATTTATACACTGCACTGAAACATTTTACTTTAACACAGATAACACAGTCTGAACATACCATAGGGATGGGAGGAAGATGACAGGACAGGAGACACAGTCACTGTCACAGTGACAATCACCAGCGAACTGAAATTTCACTTGAGAATATCATTGTAAATCATCATATCCCGTTATATAGACTTCTCAGCTAGTGCAAAACATTATTAGTCTTTTTAATGTTATTACACCATTTGCAGTGTTGCAGTAAAGTTATATAAGGCTGTGGTGAGTAACAACATTGGAGCAACATTTTTACAGTTCTGCAAAACCATGACTCAACATTCACAGGATTCCAATTTGCTAGAGTAATTGCTGTTACTTTCTAATACAAGATTCATATGAACATGCCCTATATCCAGGTCACAACCACAACTCCTACCACTTAACGCAGCTGCCAATAAAATCATTCTTTAGAGCAGTTTCTTTCTGTCGATCCTGTTGTTTTTTGGTGCCCATACATATTTAGTGCAGCGAGATGAAATAAAGGGTCTTTTGTTATTGGACCAGCCATCGTTCACAGAAGTGCGGTAAGCTGCAAATTCCATCAGCACATGCGATTTCATGCTGTGATGAACATTTCCACCTGCCGCCGCTGAAACAAGCAGAGAGGAGCGTCTTTGATCAAAGAGGAGCGAATGAGAAAGCTGGAGGCCTGTGGCTGGGAAGGTGGCATGTACCTGTCTCACCGTAACAGACAGAGAGGGCGAGGAGAATAACAAGCGAGCGGATATACGCACGTCTCAAACGAGAACTAACAGATGCAAATTAGTACAAGCCTCTGGGGGCACTTTGCACAAAATAAAGTGACAAATGAATTTCTGAGACAATCAGGGATCGTCAAGACACCTGTTTTGGCAAAGATTGCAAATAGCAATTGGAGCCCTATACGCAAAATTCTTTAGTTAAGTAAAGAAATAAAAGAATGCAATTATGAATATATATGAACTAACTGCTATCAGTTATTTGTTATTACTTTATCCTTTTCCAAAACCAGAAATATTTTAAAAACATGTCTTTAAAACAGGTGTCAAAGATTTCAGTAATGAAAATGAATATTGTGTCATCCGATACAACAAACACACTCCGTCTCCTGTCATTGTCTGTTTAACCAGTACCCATAAATTATATATTCATTGGCGCAATCTGTTACTTTATGTTATGCTAATAAAAATGAAGTGTACCTAAACAAAAACATGGCTGGGAATTATTGTTGTCACCCCAGTGTTAGCAGAAGCAGCTTAGAGCCGGGTGACTCCTGTGTTAGTGTTTCTCATGCTGGGATAGCTATGAGATATTTTGTCTTTTTTTGTGTGCTGTGGGTGGGTGATCAGGCAGCAGATTCTCCTCCTTTTCTACTCCTCCACATTCCTGTCTTCCCTGGGAAAGGACTCACATTCCTGGGTCTTTGTTGTGTATAAGGATAGACTCTGACACTAAATCACAGGCCTGGGAAATGACAGCTTCCTTCTGCTTCAGTAAAATGGGGAGTGATTAGGGGTTCAGGAGAATGGGCTCAAATATATCAACTTCAGTTGGTAGCATAACAGGAGTAGGTTGCTTCTGATAAGAATGCGAGTGAATGGAATTGGTGTGCTTTTTTTTTTACTTTCTCTCCACCATAACTCCAAAATGGCCAAAACCTGACATCCCTGTTTTTAATTTTTTTTAAAACAGACATTAATCTATCCCAGATACTGCCCCACATGGTATAACCCCTGAATTATTTGCTTCTCCGACTTTACTCACAATAGATCAAATCTCATATTGCATATCTGCATTCACAATATTGAATATATTGGACATGGAATGTGACAGGGTAAGGAACTCGTGTAACCGAAGGCGAGGTTGAATCGTAGGACACTGCGTTTACCTGAGAAGTATTTAACCTGCATGCTGTATATTCCAGCTAAATGGTACATAAGTGTAAGTAAAAAGTTGTGTAAGTGCTGATAAGACGTCTAAATGCTTAATGTATGTAATGTAATGAAACATCCGACTCACTCATCTGGCTGGAGTATGATCCCTGCTGATCATGGCAGGTCTGAGTCTACTATAGCCTGCTGTCTTCACCAGAGACAGTCCCTTTTTCGTACAGGTGTTTCTTCAGGGTGATTTCAGAGCTTTTTAAGTTTGTGTTGTAGAACATTTTTTGAGGTTACAGCGAACTTGTATTATGTTTCTCCTCAAATCTAAAGTCACAGGTCTTGTTTAAATAAGATATTTGTACTCAAGGGGCTTGACAGGAACTCCCCCTGGTTCCATGGTGGGGTTCGGATGTCTAGGAATCTGTGTTACAGCGATAAGGACCTGGCAGAGTCCTACGGTCCCAAGACCTGACACAGCTCTCACAGTATGGACATACCCCCCTCACGCACCCCGTAATCACAGTCACAACTGTGCAGGGACAATAACGACCATCACATCAAATAGCGCATGTATGCTGCCTGGTTGCACTCACAGATAAGGAATTTCCTTATCTGGCCCAGCAGTGCCTTTTAATAACCCGGTCCGCGAGTGGGAAAAAAGCAATCCTGTTCTCCAAGTCAAATGCACAAACTATTTTCACACCGTATCCTTTTTCCCAAATGTTGCCCCAATGCCAGGTGCTCCCGTCTTAGCAGAGCTGTGACTGAACGCGAGGGTAGTCTGTGTGAGCATCTTGGTGAGAAGGTTCTCATGATTCTCTGTTATACAGCACCATTAATTCACCTCTCTGCTTGTTTGTTCAGACGTTCGGTTGTTTTTAGAGGCGATACGTAAGCATATACTCACACCGCTTCAGGGCATGCTGCGTAGGGCTGATCCAAATGCAACACACAAGAGGAGTTAACAAAATGTACACAGTCAAATGATTAATTTTAAGGTTTAAATAAATTCTGACAAGGAACATTTCACCCTGCCGGAGTAGGG
The DNA here is from genome assembly GCF_018555375.3 of Anguilla rostrata. Classification (NCBI taxonomy): domain Eukaryota; kingdom Metazoa; phylum Chordata; class Actinopteri; order Anguilliformes; family Anguillidae; genus Anguilla; species Anguilla rostrata. The sequence goes on from NC_057947.1 coordinate 13,042,128, forward strand.
CTGTATGTGGTAATTGAATTAACACTGAACATTTTAAATTATTTACAATTACAATTTAAATTAAAATAATATTCACTTATTCTGTATTGGCATAACTGTTCATGGAAATGCTGTTTACAATATTGCACCCAAACAAGTAAGTTAAAGTGAGTGTGAAATTAAAACTAAATTGAAACGGGGAGAAAATGTGTTATCAATATTATCAATATGTATTATCCTTTTCATTTGTGTTCAGTCGTGTACTGTTGTGTGGAGCTCGGCAGCAGTCATGCTCTTGATTGCTTTGTAATTCTCAGTAAACGAAGGCCGCTACAGCACAGTGAAGGCAGTGTTGTGCTAAATTACCCATAACTTTATCGCTCATGGCTTGGATTTAACAATCCAATGGCTGCAGGAGTGGCAGTTAAGTACACCAATTACACACACAACACTGTCAGCGCAGGCTTCTGTTTGAGCTGGGCCACCAGCACCTCTGAATCACAAACACAGCACTGACGTTCAAACAAAATATAATTGATGGATAATACACACTACCTGAGCCTTTTTATGCTGTTTGTCATGTAAATAACATAAACAAACCATTCTGTTTTGTTAATGCATAAATTAGTGAACTTGATATATATTTCTTTCATTTTAAACTGTCGTTTCAGGGGTTAACTAATCTATTTATTCTGAAACAGTGTACATTACTCGTTAACATATATTTGTTAATGTTAATCAATGCATTAGTTAATGATTTTATTCTGAAGTGTTGCCAGGTCCTTATATTATGACAGTTACTTATTTGTTTTTGTTTTTTTGGCAGTCAAGCCTATATTCCACATTGATCTCTATAGAAAATAGCTGTAGAAATAAAATGTAGAGATTAAATGGTTCAGTTGGTTCAGTTTCCAGTGAGAGAATGGACATTGTGGGCACAGGTCGTGAAGATGCAGAGGGGTGGGTTTTGTACCCAGTGTAGGCAGGGTTATACCCCCTTGGGCGAGAGAGCAGAGCAGGAAGGTTCAGACACAGCCCAGGGTCCACAGACATGAAGCACAGGAGCCTGGGTTCAGTCTAAATGTGTGTCTTTAACTCATTAACAGATAAAAGCGAAAAAATGTCATTTCAAAGAATTCAAAGAAAATGCATACCTGCAAGCCGAAGCTAAGGACAGATGTTGAATGACTACAGGTAGGGGCTGTACGGCATCTGGCAAATTTAACACGGCCAATAAATGTACGAGACAGCCAGGCTTCCTGTGTGTGGGGGCCTGTAGCCACTTCAGCCCAGTAAATATTCATCTGTACAGGGTGGGTTTCAAAGCAGGGGCAGTGCCAGATTATTGAGCCTGTCGTGTTAATGCAGATTATTTGCGTTGTAAGGATAGGGGTCCAGCAGCTTGTCCATTTAATGAGTGGAATGCAGCCTGATAAGGCCGTGTGACCCCCCTGCTCTGCATGGCCAAAGGAGCAGTGACGGCGTGTTTATGTTGCATTTACTGCGCTGTTTATCCGGCCCTTTTCAGCCAGTGTCATTTTTCTAAGCCCTACATTAGAGTTTTATTGGCCGACACCCTGTTCCGCTCATAAAGCACTTTGGCTTGTGAAATAAGCCCTCTGGTCAGACACACAACATAGTGAAACAAAATAAAATGAGAATGGTTCCCTTGCGATGCGTGGGCCACAGCTGGATCACAGCTATCCACAGAGCAGGGGGGAGGCAGGGCTATACAGCCAACCCCAAAGCTGGGGGGGGGGGGTCATGGGGTATAAATAGTATAAATGGGTGTGGTTCCCAATGCCTAACCCCCTTTCGCACGGTGTAAACACTTGCCTGACAAAACCCTCCCCATTACGCAAAAAAGTCAGTGATTCTTAAACAGGGCTTTCTAACCTTGGTCCTGAAGAACTGCAGGCTTATCCTTGTTTTTGTTTTCATCTTAAAATCAGCAGCCAATTCAAACCCAAGAAACCAAGTGAGGTGTGTTAACTGTGTTACCAGTTGCTGTAATCGCTTAATTATGTGCTGAGCAACAACAAAAATCAGTGGGCTCTCCAAAGGTTTTGGAATCCCTGTTCTAGAACGTTCTGCCCCTATGCTTCCTTGTTATGGGACAGAGAGTGGCTCTCCCAGAGAGCCACGTGTCGTGAACATGCATTCAGGGTTGTACTACTCACATTTGCATTTGTTTCCATACAGCATTTGCATGCACAGCAAAATGTTCAGGGTAAAATCTACTACTGAGAGAGTACATTTAATTCTAAAAGAGTACAGAGCTGGACTCATATAAACAGTGAATTGTGATGTGGGAGGAAACAACTGCAAGTGCACAAGTGTGGTGTACAACAGGTGCAGTGTTTAGTCTGACTGGTGTGAATGTCAGTGGAAAGTATCTTATATATATAGTAAGTTTTTTTTTAAGTTTTATGACTTAACCCTTCTCACGACCCATAAGTAGGATCCTGACCTATATTTTTGGAACCACTACTGTAGACTACCCGGGATGCAGAGAGGCTATTGCAGAGACCCAGGGGCATAGAAACCCCCCACCCCCACCCCACCCCACCGCCACAATGTACACAGTGCAGTCTGAAGGACTATGTTTAAGGCTCTGTATGTTATTCCTGTCCTTCATTTGTAAGCAGTTTACAGGACTGAGCAGCTTTAAATGACCACCACCCCCATCCCCACTCTCACATCCCCTTCCTAGTCTAATGCAGAAGTCCCCTCAAAATTTGGGCTGCTTCTAGTTTTCTCTGTCTCTCATGGTTTTGGTCTAAACCAGAAACACAGACCAGGGGGTTTCCCACAGGTCTTTGTGCTTCAATCAGAACAAGTTAGAATTGGTTAAAATACCCTTAGAACCACAACCATCAGACCCAAACCATGACCCTGAACACAATAAAAAGTTTGTGTGTCCAAGAGAGATTAAATTTTCACCCCAAGAAGGGAAGAATCTGACTTCCGGCCATAGCCAGCAATGATGCAACCAGGACTCAAACACCCTCGTCGCTGGTTTGTTTATTTTTTTGCTTTGGAATAAGCATCTTTACAGTGTGTCCAACCCAGAGGCCGAGTTTGTGTCTTTTTCCCTCCTCTCTGATGGCGGTGAGACAGAGGACCTGATGACTTCTCTTGGACAGCGTCGCTCTCCAGCTGCTGTTGACCGTCTGCCAGACCTGGAACAAATGCTTTAACCCTTCAGACACCATTTAATCCTATTAAATCTAATAGAAACACCTATGGTCACCAATGTCCACAGCAAAAATCCTCCTTTTGCATGATTGTTCAGCACATTTCTTGGGGATCTGCCAAAATATCTTCAAATATGTTCAGGCATCTAAAGAGTTAAGGGGATTCTAAAGCAGATCTGACACAGGTCTGCAGTCTGCAAGGTGTTTTCACATGAAAAAGTGGCTGGCTGAAATCCAAGAAGGCACTCTGCCCTCCCCCCTCTTCCCCCCCTCCCCGCCCCCCTTCCACACAAACACCCTCTTCCCCCCCACCCCCTCACGCCCATCAACAGTGAATGTGAGAAAGTGTCAGGGAGAGAAACATGCAGAGCTTCTGTTTGCTCAGTTCCAAAAAAAGGATCAGAGGTTTAAAAAAAACAGGGGTCAGAGGTCAGACTTGGGAGGTCATCGTTCTGACCCCGTGACCCAGTGACATGGAAAGACTTTTGATGGAAATGAGCTGCTTCATAGACACTGTGGAATTTTAACATACTGCCAGAGTTTAATTTACTCAGCTTCCACTGTGTGCTGAAGAGATTTAGCAAACTGCTACTGATTCTAATGCAGCCTGCTGGTGTCTGCCATGGAGAGCAGAAATGGAGCTGGTCTCTCAGTATCACTGGAGTGCTGCGTGTTTATTTCTTATACATACAAGTGGAGAATGGAGGGCCCTAAATGGCTGAGACTTCTCTGCTGCCTCTTTGCTGTGTGTAGGAGCTCGCTACACTTGCTACTGAGCTCAAGATCAGTGCGTTGGCTCTACACACTGCCATTTTACATGAGAAGTAGCACACCCAATATGCATTGTGCATATTGAAGCGAAACAGAAGTGCATTCAACACGGAAAAATGTTCAAAAAAATTTACTGTTTGCCACAGACCTTTACTAGCATTAGTTAAGTTGGCTGTTAGAATGCATACTGTAATATTTGTTCTTAACTTTAAGAAACAATCCCCAGGTAATGCTCACTGACAATCGCTCTCATTATCCTTTCCATGTCCATCTTTAAGAATTAATGTCATCGCTAAACAAAAATGGAAATCATTCTGTAGTAACTGTTATAAGACGATTAAAAGCATTCTCCTGGATGAATGCAGGTCTGATAGGAGAGTGGGAGAGAGAGGCCGTGTGGGACTTCCTACTGCCTTCCAAGAGGATTTTATGAAAAAGAGAAAACTGAGTCGTCATTAACCCAGCCGGAGATAAAGGGTTTTAAGAGAGCTGTTAAAATTCTTTTTCTTAAATTTACGTTTTGAACTGAGTTTTCAGTCTTTTAGGTTAACATGATTCAGCCCAGAGAGGAACCATGCTGCCGGAGCTGCGGGGAAGAGCTCTTAAACTCCCAATGATGGACTGCCCTCTGCTGCTTACTGATCACACTGCAGCACACAATGGGCTCTGCCCTCCCTCCACTGAGGTATAGACAAAGAGAGAGAGAGCATATGCACCCTGTAAGAGTTGATTTAACACTGAACATTTTATTCTGTGTGTGCGTGTGTGTGCGTGCGTGCGTGCGTGCGTGTGTGTGTACATGCGTGCATATCTGTCTGTCTGTCTATTTGTGCATTCACGTGCAGACATACACATGCTGAATGTTTTTGTCTGCACTGCAGCCATCATGCACACCATACCAGCAACAATTTATGCTGTGTTTCATTGAATTAATTATGTGCGATATCTTATTCTAACAAACCGGAGTATTTTCATTTAACTCATTCCAACATTTGTTTATTGATGGGAAAGGTCCCTAAGATCCACGTAAGTGAGTGTGTTGAGCTTCCTGTTTGCTTATGATTGATGGGCTCATTGTTGGCAGAGAGAAGCTCTCTGTTCGTTATGCAGGTTTCTCACGGCTGCTTCGGAAAGCGTCACGGTGGCACCGCGAGGTCCATTTCCTGGAATTGAATCAGTGGGGACCACCCATCCCTCCTGGTCTGCCAGCTTGCTTTTTGATTGGTCCATTTGACATTTCCTCGCTGGGGGGTTCTGGGTAAGTCACGCTTCCTGTCCTCTCGTCCACCCCGTAACCCTGTGACTGATAGAGAATCTGTATGGGCCTCATGTGTGAGACCCCCCAGAGTGGACCAGCTCTGGTGTGCAGTAAGTGTTCCTGCACAAAATGGCCGCTGTGCATCACCAAGGTGAGTGCTGCACAACGGTGGTGGTTGAGGAGAGTTTTCTGCTGTGGCTTGCTTCATTGCCATTCATTACCTCGTCCCTCAGCCACACAGTCATTTCTGTAGGGAGTGTACCATTCTTGCTCACACCCTCTGGAAACTTCTCTAAATGTCTGTTAGAACTTCCCCAGAGTCAGAGACTGCATTTATACATGCTTTCTTGGACTATATATAACAAATTCATTTTCATTACCTCATTCCTCAACCATACAGTTATTTCTGTAGGGAGTGTACCATTGTCGTTCTTGCTCACACCCTCTGTAAACTTTTCTAAAGCTGCATTTCCACCGAAAGTACCCGGAACTTTTAGTCCCAGGAATTACTTTTGAAAGGAACTAAAAGGTTCCTTCAGCCCATTGTTGTCTGCGTTTCCACCGCTGTCTAAAGTCCCGCGAAGATTAGGCAAATTAGCCCACTGATGTCTTCAGTCCATCTGTCCTATGATTTCTTCTGTAACCCCATACTACCACCGAAGTAGCCTACATTATTTTCTAATAACCGGGACAGCGCGGAGGGGTTTATTCCACTTATATACAACGAGTTACCAACAATGACTATATATGGTTACTTTCGTATTTATTGATTTTTATCTATTTAATCACCTGAAATTGAAATATTCTTCCGCGGCCGTTTGGGCATATTTTACCGTTGTCAATCAAAACTGTCGTTGGTAGTTGGATTTGGACCGTTGTTATGCAACAAATAGGATATAACAGGCCAATAGTCAGATTGTAACTGTTTTATATATCCTCTCAAACACATTCATTATGTTTTTATGCGAACATTCACTTTCATGTCTTGACATCCGATGCGACAGAATGCATTCACATTCCACAAATAACTGGCAACAGCAGCAGAAAACATGCACACGTCGTAAACAATTTGCTGTTGAATTGATTACTTTCTCATCGTCAATTCCATATAGGCTAATCGCAAAATGACAAGAATAGAACAAAAACTCGGACTTGCGTGAAAATTTAAATTAGCAGTGGTACAGCCACCGTTTGCTTTCCTTCAAAGTTACTGCTAGCCAAGCAGCGACGTGTGCCCTCCAGATGCGAACCATGCACCATAAATTAGTCCATAGTCTTCCTGGTCTTTTTGTGGAATTGAAGAATGGCAGAGTAAAATTATGGCAGTCTGAAAAAGCAAAAGGGACGATTACTAGAATTAACCTGTTATTTTACCCTGACAAAAAGTGCGGAAGGTGATTTCCAGTTTGCTTTTACTGTATCACCAATGTAAATTACGCAGAACTATTGCATACCTCACATAACTGTATCAAACGTTTTGAGTCAATTACAACGGGCTAACAAAGAAAATCCTGAAGAAAATATTCAGCAACCGAATTAAACCGTTTGAATGTTTTGGTACGTAATATGCTGTCCCAGCACGAATGCTTAACATTTTATAAAACGAATACTAAAGCAAGAAAAGAACAGAAGAGCACACATGTTATAATTCCAAGACATTGGCAGGCTATAACCAAAAGTAGGCTACTGCGCCGCATAACATACAAGTTTGATTTCAAGTTATTATGAAAATAAATCGGTTTGCGGCTGCAGATTTTTTTAAATGGTGGTTGAAATAAAACACTGCGAGTAGTCGACCAATCAGAAATTTTCAGCGCTTGCGCCCCACCCCAAAAGTACTTTTGGAAAGTACTACCCCCCGAGCAGGGACTTTTTTGGGGGTAAAATAAAGTCCCCGGAACTTAATTTAGACCCTAGTTCCTGCGGTCGAAATGCACTGAGTTCCTCAAAAGGTTCCTAGTTCCGGGGTAAAGTTCCTGCGGTGGAAACGCGGCTTAAAAGGCTACATTTATGCATGCCTTCTTGGACTAGATATAACAAAACTGTGTTTAATGGTGTTTTGCTTTGTGCTTGGCCAATGTGAGATTTGATTGGTCTTCATCTAGACCTCCAGAGAAAGTGAACTGAGGAGGTTGAGATCAGAGATGAAGTGCAAGGGGGTTCTGCTGGGTGTGGGTTATTTGGGGTTCATCATTGACAGCCTCCTGTGCTGCAACCACCTGCTGCATCAGTGGTGGAAAAGGTGATTTATAAACAGGTGATTCAGGTTGTAATCTTAAAAGGGGTACTGCTGCCATCCTATGTGAGAGTTGCTCCATCTCAACCAATCAATCAACCAGTCAATACAGTCACACACTCAGATACACAGATACACAGACACAGACACACACACACACACACACACGAATGTTTGATATGTAAAGGCTGCAGTGTGAGTAGGATTAGGGGTCCTAGCTGCAGACTGAGTGATCAAAGCAGAGAGGAGCCCTGTGCTGTCCCTCCCTGTTTTTGGCCAATCCCGCTCTGACTGGGATTATCACACCTGCAGGTCAGAGACTAATCCTGTCCACATGGGGACGGAGGGGAGACGAAGGGGGGATGCTTTCCAAAACAACATGTGAGGGTCTGTCCCTAAGGCTGCAAAAACCCAAGCTGTGACACACACACACGCACACACACAATCACATGCACACACACACACACACACACACACATACACACCCCTGCTTATCACCCTTAATGGCAGAAAAAGATCTAGTGTGTGTTTTTCATCCATGCAGTTTTGTTAGGCTTATTATGTCATGTTTTTTGTCAGATAACACAGGAATAACAAGATCAATCTCACATCAGATGTTTCAGAATGTCAGGCAAATTTTTGCTTCTTTTTCATTCTGTCAGAATTGGCGGGTGTCTCAGTGTTTAGTTTGTTTGCCACTGTTTTTTAATCCCACAAAGCTGTACCTTATAAACCCAAACTGGAGAGTCTTATAGCCCATCACTCAGTCTTACCCTGGGTACTGACAGACTGTGACACATCAAATACCATCAAGAGTACACCTCCCGTTCAGCTCCGATAGACCACAACACACCAAATACCATCAAAGTGGCAGCGCGATGCTGGGATTGCTCTTACACTGGGAACCATAAACATCGGCTTAATCCTGAGTACATATGACACCACACTCTCCACCATCGCACATTCCTAATGGAGTTTAACGCAACCGCATTCCTCCCTGTCCCTGATTAACTCTTTGGGATAGAGAGAGGAATTTGTTTCAGTATCAGGTGTTAGCATGTCTTAGCTCTGAGCTCCCTGTTTTTTTTTGTTTTTTTTGTTTTTTACAGAAAAAACAGTTTTCTTGTCAGTAATAATAATAATAATAATAATTGTTATCCATCCATTATCTATCCCACTTATTCCTGGTCAGGGTTGTGGGGGGTGCTGGCGCCTATCCCAGCATGCACAGGGATTTCCCACACCATTCACTCACACACTCGTACCTGGGGGCAATTTAGACACTCCAATTAATCTAACCAGCATGTCTTTGGACATGGGGAGAACATGCACAGAGAAAGATTCCATCCAGGATTCAAACCAAGGACCTTCTTGCTGAGAGGCAACAGTATAATAGTATGCTTTAAACATAGGACCAGTAATACAACTCATTTTCTCAATTTAAATATGATATAGTAGAATCTATTTCCAAGAAAATTGACGCATTAAAATTCCTTGTTGATAGAACACCACAAGTGAGTTTTTAGTAACCATTATGTTTCATTAGGACACCGGTCGCAGACATTCAATAATGAAACCATTAAATCAATCAGTCAACGCCGTTCACAGGCACACCGTCACACAGCTCTTCACAGTGCGCCTGGAAACTACAGTGCTTTTCATTAGACAGGTACACTTGTGGTTTTACATTTTAATTTTTAACGCTTTCCGACTGTTTTGTAGACACAATGGACTTCTCAGATAGACTCCCACAGGTCTGCAGGTGAGCTGTCTGCATTCTCCTGACTCTGGTCCTGCGGTGCTGGGTAAACATGGCCGCCATTCACGGCAGATTAGGGGCGTAATGTCGCCTGTGGCCCTGGGCATTGTGTGTCTGTGTGTGTTGATCGTGAGCCAGGAGGGAAATGCCATGGTCAGTGGCAAACAGCGACAAGCCTCTGTGTGCCCTGCAGGGACGTGCCCAGATCAATACCCCGCGGTGCTCATTAGCTGCACCTGATAACAGAATCAGGTCCAAATCGATACCGCACACATTCATCATTAACCGCACCTGGCTCAAATACGTGTCTTAAATACTTTAACTCTTTAGAAGCTGGTGAAGATTAAAACACATCTACGAAGTTTCAACTAAACATAACAAACATATGACTAACTCAAAATATACATCATAGAATCATATGAAACTGGAATTTTGTTCGGAATGTTTGTAAAATATATTCATTTGTTAATTGTCTGTAATATTCAGGAATTATCCTGGTGTCTAAATGGTTAAAGTATCTGAAAGTATCTGACTCAGATCTGTCTGTGTGGTATTGACTATGTAGACACATTGTGTAAAACCAGAAGGCCACCTCACCTGACACAAGACAATAGAATGTGACTTTAGCGACTGCTTTGTGTTTAATCATTATATTTTTCCATTTTCAAGATTGTGCTTTATCCATTGTTTGAGGTCACATGACTTCAGTACCAGTGGTAGGGTCTGGGGGAGCGAAGGGCATGTATAGATTTAGTGTGTGAGATTCTACACCACAGCAGGATCTTTGACCTGGATTCAATCAACATTTGCTTTTACCTGTGAATCGCAATCATGTGCAAATGTTTGCATTCACTTCAGACGTTCTTTAGTTTGGTAAGTTCAATGATCATGTTAATTAATGTTTCTTATATTTATAGCAGGCAATTTGATTATTTATTGATTTTTAAGCCTATGGCTCAATTTGGAACAATATATTTAAGTAATTCAAATTGGTGGACCCGTGAAAATTCTACTAAACCTGCAGGGTTTTTACAAAGAGTTTATATTCATAAATATGAATCAGAAGGAAGGTGAACCATATCAAGACTTCAGATTTGTTCATTTATGCATCAATGGCTAATCTTACTTTTGAAAAATTTGCTAAATTTAGGATCTGTCAACACTAAATAACACACAGTTCCCAACACAGGGTGCCAGTGACCAGTTAAAGTTACATCTTTTAAAGCAGGGGTGTCAAATCTTATCCAGAAAAGGCCAGTGTGGTTGCAGGTTTTTGTTTTAGCCCAGCACTAAGACACCTGATTCTACTTATCATTGTCTTGATTGAAGACCATCATCAGTTAATTAGTAGAATCAGGTGTCATAGTGCTAAGCTAAAACATAAACCTGCACCGACACCGGTCCTTTCTGGATCAGACTGGGCACCCCTGTTTTAAAGGTACACAGTTCTAAAACCTAGTCTTCAAGGATAGAGAAGTAAAACTCCTCTATACGGGTGAAGATTAAATACAGAGGCAAATACAGACGTGTGATGATCTAAACAACTGCGGATCACAGCAGCCCGGTGGATACTTACCTTGCTATGGGGCTCATATCTAGTTCCAACATCCACAGAGACGGGTGCTATAGCATATTACATAAAAGCATCATAAATGTAGCTCCAGCAGTCAGTATAATGAAGAACAATAGGGTTTTGAAATTACCAAAGAGAAATTGAACCATCAGTCTTATTTCACAAAAAACTTTGTAAACCATTGCTCCAATAAGTCGTTAGATTTATGGATAAGTGGGTATTTAGTACTGCCACCATACATTTCTGAGAATTACAGTATATGGTGCTCAAATAACTTTGTAAATTGTAGTAAAGTATTTGCTTGCTCTTCTTGGTACCACTGTTCTTTAAGTCTTTCACTCATTCATCTCAAAGGTGTGCAGTACACTTTATGATGTCACTTTATTTTATTTGTGTAAAATCTCTGATTGCTGATTGAATAATTAAAGAAACAGGTGTTTGCTCTGTGAAGACGTGTGTGTTCAATGGCAGAGAGTGCAATTTCATTTATGAAGATTCCGCAAATTAGACATGTGTGAAGTGTAAAATAAGACAGGCAAACATGTGAAAGCAGCTTTCATGATGAAATGTGATATCTTTTGAAGAAACGTCTTTATTTTTGTACATGAATTTTAAAATGCTGTGTTCATAGCATCAGTGTGCAAATAATCAAGAAGAACTTTAAAACACGTTTAACAGAAATGAAGAGAACTTTATAAGACGCATTTGTTCATTTCTAATCCAGAGGAACATCACGGCTTTCATTTCCAGACTCACAGTGACCATAGAACCATTCTGAGTAGTCTAACACTGACTATAGGCCTGGTCTGAGTTCAGTCTCTCACAAACCCATAGGACTGATCTAAGTTCAGTTTCTTACAGACCATAGGACTGATCTGACCTGAGTTCAGTTTCTTACAGACCGTAGGACTGATCTGTTCAGTCTCTCACATTGACCATAGGACTCAAACTGTATTTGTATAGTGCAAATAAATACAAATACATATACATACACAGGGCAGCTCAAAGTGCTTCACAGTAAGCAAAAAGTAAAAACATATGGCATAAGCAGAATGAGACACAAAAAACAGCAATATATATGAAATAGAGGATAAGAAGTAAAATCAACATGGATGGAAGGGTGGTATATAAAAACGGCAAAAAACTAAAAAAGGACTCACTTCAGTCTCTTACATTGACCATATGACTTAAGAGTAACATTTATCTGTGACCACAGGACTAATCTGAGCATGGTTTCACAGTGAGCTAAGAGACATCGGAGAAACCCATCAAAGTCAAATCATGTCTTTTTCCTTTTTCTTTCTATGTGTTACCTCCCCTACACTGGATGTCAGAAATTCACCAAGTAGACATCCTAGGGAACTGAGAAAGCAGACTGACCCCTTATATATCTCACAACACAAGCCTGCCTCAGAAATCAGGAAGTTCAGTGTGTCTGTCCTCCCTCCTCTGTTCGTGTTTAAAAACCACAGTCTCACTTACGGGCCCCCAAAATAGCGCTGAACCAAAACTGCTCACTCGTGAGGAAAAGAACGCTCACACATTGAAGGCTGAATTGTCAGATCCTTCACCATATTAGTAATGCCTGGACCAGCTTGAAAGGTATTGTAGTAGAATACAGAAACTTTAATGTCCACACACATGGCACATAAAACACATTAAAGCACCCTACAAACATAAAACACATAGCCCATTTATAAAGAGCTGTCCAACAAGATTTGCAAATATGCAACCATACAGTACATTGTATTCCAAGTTTAGGAATTCAGAATGCCACCTGCATTCAAAATAAAAGACCTCTTATAGAGATTCTTAGTGGTTCTTGGCATACTATAGTGCCTATCTGAGTGAAGGTACACAAACTGTGCTGTTTTCTCTGGATGCGATCCAAATACAAATTTGTGAGTTTTCCCCACAAGCTTACTACCTATACTCACCACTCTCACAAGCTTACCTTTACTCTTATTACTGAGATAACCAAACTAAACAGTTTTACTGTAGCACAAGACACTTTCAGGTTGGCTCTTGCATGCCATCTCTACAATATTTCGACTAACCTCAAAATCACAGGTATAGCCGCTGCAGACACTTCTTGTATATAAAATCTCGACTCTTATCAAAACATAGATAATTGTCAAAAATTGACCCAAAGTACTTAAAACTTGTTACCCGATTAACAGTTTCCCCATTTATTACTGCTGATGTAAAACATGCCTTTTCTTTGTAAAACAAAACCATCTCTTTAGTAGAAGCATGCTCATTTGGGTAGCTGAAAACCAGGTCTGACAAAGCACTCCCATTTTCTGAGAGAACAGACACATCTTAGTGTTCGGTTTATTAAGGGCTTTAAATATCCTCCAATTTTGCACAGTTACAGTCCGAAGAGGGAATTTTGCCCAGTCTCAGTATTAGTCCTCCACATCAGTGGGCAGTCCAAAAAAGTGCTTTCAGGTTCAGGTTCTTTGGCCTCCCCCACAGAGGGGCACAGATAGATAAGGATTCATTTAGAATCTTTAGCTCACAGCTTTGAACTTCCTGTCAGTGTTGTCTTAAACCTGTAATTCCTGTGTCTCTGGGTTAGTTCCTGCAAAAGAATGAATGACATCCATACTGTAATTTTGATGAGATTTTAATGCCTAGATTTTTTAATTTTTTAATTTTGTGTGTGTGTATACACATTTTAAAATTGATTTTTAAATGCTTTACAAAAAACAGACAACCACAAAAATAGAACAAGAAATGAGGTAAACCCGAAACCATTTTTTTTAACAGAGAGCTGAGCTTGTGGCTTAAGATGATGACAAAGCCAGCAGTAACCCAGCTGAATGGTGGGAGTCCCCCAGTGGAAACTCACCACTCAGTTTCCCAACAATGCGTGTTATGATTAAGAATATATTAAGCGGGAAACTCCATGGTATGTAATACCATAACCATCATTGTCTAAAGAATAAACACCACAGTTTTTCCTTGTGACAGTGATCCTGTTTCCTGTGTTTCTATGAGTCTATTGTCTAGAACAACAGTGCGCAAACTGTGGGTCGATATCTATTGGGTGGTGATATCACTATGAGTTACCCCGGGTTTACACCAAACAGCATTCCCGCAGTGCTCTCGCCTGAGCTAATTTAGTTTCAATGGAGAGTGAGGCGACCCACGTAGTTTCTACTGCACTCTGCTGCATAGTGCCAATTCTGCTGCGTAGTGCCAATTCACCAAACTGCTTATAACAGCAGTAACCGGCGCTGTTTCTGAAGATCTACTATCCTGTAGGTTTTCACTTCAACTCTAATATGGAACACCTGATTCTACTAATAATTAGCAGCTCAACGAGATCTTTAGCTGTTGAATGAGGCCTGCTTTGTTAGGGTTGGAGTGAAAACCTACAGGATGGTGGACCTCCAGGAACAGGGTTGGTTACCACTGACTTATAATAATTGTCCTTGATGTTCTTGCTTACCTAGGAAGTAGGCTACAGCAATATTGCAATGCAATTAGGCCTGTATGAACACGGTGTTATTATTCATCAAAGCTATTCTGTGTGTATAAAAATATACAGTATATTCTCAATAAAAAAAAATTAAACTAGTTAAAAAGCATTTTGTATTGGTTCCATTTGAAAATATAGTTCATGTGACCTCTAAAAATGCCTGCTTTGAAGTTGACTGGTGTGTCATTCCTACTGCACTTCACGATTCTACCTAATTACCTTGTTAATTGCTTATACAATGTAAGAGAGTTAACAGCTTTAGTTAACCATCGCAATCCAGTGTATTTGTGCTTTTCATTTTAAAAATGTGTAACATTATTGAAATATTGGTTTTAAGTTTCCCACTGGGAAATGGGTAAGTGGCTGATATGTCCCATTAAAAAGAGACTCACTGACAATGATTGTAAGGATAATGAGAAGGTTATATTCTACGGTTTTTCTGTCTGGCACCTTCGAGCAATTTACCCATACTATGCTTCATTTATTAAGCCTTTGAAATATATATATTTTAAATTGTATATAAAAACATTTTCACTTTTAAAAGAGTTTCCTGATTGAAAATCAGATTTTTAAAATTTGCATTCTGAAGTTGCGTGATTATAATGGGGAACACCAATGCACCTGAGACATCCTTCAAATCTTTCACCTGGATCATTCAGGTGCAGTCACGCAGTAGCACATATCATGGCATGTGACCTGGTGCTCACCTGAAACTGAACTGTCACCTGGTGCTTGATTCTGACAGCCAGTAAACAAATATCCTAGAAAGTGATAAACAAAAGGAGAAAAAATATTTTAAAACACTTTTTTCTTGCCTTTATAGTTCCAAACAGTGCATTATCCATTATGTCCTGTTAGTCATGTGAAGGACTTCACCAGGTGAGCATGCTCTCAGACAAATTATTTTGCAGCTGAGGTTCAGGTACCACAGGTCCAAAGGTCTCATTGGCAGAATATATAGAATATCTTTACATTTATATAGCACTTTTCCAAATGCTCAAAGTGCTTTACAATGAAGGGGAACTCACCTCACCCACCACCAATGTGTAGCACCCATCTGGGTGATGCACGGCAGCCATTTTGCACCAGAAAGCTCACCACACATTAGCGAAGGTGGAGAAGGAGAGAACATTTATTTAGCCAATTAAATCTGGGGATGGTTTTGGTGGCAAGTTTGCGAGAGCCAAAGCTGGGATTTAGCCAGGACACCGGGGAACCCCCTACTCTTAGCGATAAGTGTCATGGGATCTTTAATGACCACAGTGAGTCAGGACCTCGGTTTAACGTCTCATCCGAAAGACGGCATCTCCTACAGCACAGTGTCCCCGTCGCTGCACTGGGGCATTGGGGTTTATTTGACCAGAGGGAAGATTGCACCCTGCTGACCCACCAACACCACTTCCAGCAGCAACTCAGTATTCCCTGGTGGTCTACCCAGTACTAACCAAGCAGAGTGCACGGAGGTATGGCTGCTGACCATATGGCAGCTCAATGGTTTTGGCATCATCAAACTAAAACAGACCAGATCCATCTGAACTTTAAATTTCAGTACAGTACAAGTGCCCTAATACTATCAGGTAAGTACAATCAGTCATAGATGCCCTTGATGATTAGAAATCATTTGGACACCATGTTAACAATATAATTTAGAATTATCATTTTTCATTAATTATTTTTAATTTTCATTTGAGCGCCTTGGTAAAAAAGTAGCTTTTATGCTCATCCAAGCCAAAGTGTTTAGAAACACGATGTAGCACAATGAAACACTGGCTGGTAAAACAGTGTTTATGCCTGCTGACACAACTTACGCAATCAGTTGTGTCAGCAGGGATAAAATAGTACATAAGTAGCATTATTAACATTTTAACATTTATTTTAACTTTGTTGATCATTTATTTAATGTAGTACTACAAGGGGTCTTCATTTCTTTTCTTTTTTTAAATAAAAAATGAGTAAAGAGTAAAAATGTGAGATAGCAGAAAAGTGCCCATCAGTCTTTTGAGCAATGTTTTGCATTTGTAGAAATGAAATGGCCAAGACTTACGCCGTCCTATAGTGATGAAAGCTGCGACTGAAACAGCCACCAAGACAAGCACAGCCACAACAACTATCCAGTTTGTTGTCATGGGGTCAGGGTCAGAAACATTTCCCTCACCTAAAGGAACACAGTGGAGGAAAAGCAAAGCATTATTGGCAAAAAATGCTTCTGCAGGTTTTTATATTATTACTTCTTTTTTTTTAAATATTAAATATGTTTAATACAATACATAAAAATGTAATGTAATGTAAATATATTGTATTTTAAAAAAATATATTATTTTGTTTATATGTTTGACCTTACTGTCTGACCTAGCCTATGCTTATTGTGTGAACTGGACTTAATGTGTTTATGGCTATGAATAACTGTTACATAATGAGTATTGTACCTTATCGGACCTGTGTTTTGTAGTTGTTCCAATGATCTTCGGTATGCACTTATTGTACATCGCTTTGGATAAAAGCGTCTGCCAAATAAATGTAATCTAATGTATAATTTAGTATAATTCTATTGTATAGCGTACATTTCCTTTAATGTAGATTCTCTGTTAGGCTGTGTATAGTGTACACTTTGCCCAGTGTAATCGCTCTGTTAAGCTGTGTATAGTGTACACTTTCCCCAGTGTAATCACTCTGTTAGGCTGTGTATAATGTACATTTTGCTCAGTGTAATCACTCTGTTAGGCTGTGTATAGTGTACACTTTGCTCAGTGTAATCGCTCTGTTAGGCTGTGTATAGTGTATACTTTGCCCAGTGTAATCGCTCTGTTAGGCTGTGTATAGTGTACACTTTGCTCAGTGTAATCGCTCTGTTAGGCTGTGTATAGTGTACACCTTACTCAGTGTAATCGCTCTGTTAGGCTGTGTATAGTGTACACTTTGCTCAGTGTAATCGCTCTGTTAGGCTGTGTATAGTGTATACTTTGCCCAGTGTAATCGCTCTGTTAGGCTGTGTATAGTGTACACTTTGCTCAGTGTAATCGCTCTGTTAGGCTGTGTATAGTGTACACTTTGCTCAGTGTAATCGCTCTGTTAGGCTGTGTATAGTGTACACTTTGCTCAGTGTAATCGCTCTGTTAGGCTGTGTATAGTGTACACTTTGCTCAGTGTAATCGCTCTGTTAGGCTGTGTATAGTGTACACTTTGCTCAGTGTAATCGCTCTGTTAGGCTGTGTATAGTGTACACTTTGCTCAGTGTAATTGCTCTGTAAGGGTGTGCTTGCAGCAAGTGTTCCTGGCGCAGTGACTCACAGCCCTGGATGGTGACAGATGTGTTAAGCGTCTCTTGCAGGGCGGGGTTAGTAACGAAGCAGGTGAAGGTCTGACCCTCTGAGGCGTTCAGCAGCACAGTCAGGTGCACTATGAAGGTCCCATTGCGCGGGTCGGGCTTCACGGTGCGTTCCACTTCTTGTGAGTGGAGCAGAGTGTGGTTTTGGAGGCTCCAGTTGACGATGGGCTCGGGGAAGCCACCCTGAGTGTCACATGTCACCTCCACAAGCCCCGCCCGCTGGGTGCACGAGAGGTTAACTGCTGGTTTCTGGTATCTTGCTGGGAGGGAACAAAAGCCAGTAAGTATCAGGATGGGCTTTAGTTCCACTTCAATTCAGTTAGTTGGTCAAATGAACTGAAATTCAATACATGAATTAAAAAGTAAAATCAAAAAGGCAATTTTCAGTTCATGAATTGTTTCAATTAGTTTTCTGAATTAACTTAATTGAAATGGAACTGAAATTGCCTCCCCAGCCCTGATAAATATGTTTCACTCTGTGCATCTCAAGTAAATATGTTTCTTGCCCCCTCATATTTTTGTCCATCCCCTGCTTTAGTGTTTGATTTTTCCAGTGCTCCACAGCAAATACCCTGAACAATGATCTGCATTGCCCATGGTGTGCCCTATTTGGCATCAATCTAAATAAAATTGTTTATGCGGGTAATAAAGATTTATATTGAAATCTTACCAGTGACGCGTATAGCTGTCTGGCAGATGAGCTCAAATGATGAAGGATGCTTTTCATATTGTACGACTACTCTCGTTTGGTTGTCCTCAGTTTTCACCGGATCAATCTTAAGTGAAAAATTTCCATGGCGCAACCGGTCAGGGAAAAGGCTGGTTCTGTTTCTGTACAAAGGTGTCTGTAGGTGGTTCTCCACCTTCCCTCCGTTGTACACCAGCATCACTTCTGAATCTTTTTTAGGGCTGAGTGATATAAAATAATCACAATTGTCATAAAAATATTTGGCACTTAATTATACATCTCAAGTTTCATTCCTGTATGAGAAAGATGAATTTCTGGATAGGTGGTGTGGACGAATTCACCTTGGTATGGACATTTTGTGCTTCCCAGAAAGCAGTACATTGTGACATATTTCACTATCAGATATATCTTGTATGATGACATTATATTTAAGGCCATATGGCCACGCCTACTTTTTGCTTCGCCTTGGGTTGCTCCCCTGCCAGTAGATTCGGGACCCGTTGATGCGTGTGGGGGGATCCCGGGTGGAGCAGGGTATCACCACACCCTGGCCAAAGACTGCAGTGACCACAGGAACATCTGTCTTAGCCCTGCCTCCCCTAGACATTGCCAAACCCACTGGAACACAATGAAAATTGTGAAAAATGAATGACATTAATGAAATTATTCCTTGGTCTTGTCAGTGTGTGACCCTGCAAGGGGTAGCGGATCCCTAACGGCAGGCTGGGACACACAGGTGGGTCTAGGAGGGGTTGAGGTAGGTGAGATACACTGGACAAAAAAGTAACTTACACCTTCCGTTGAAATTAAACACCAGTGAAATTAAACCGAGCCCTTCTTACTTTGTTAAAGTGTACATGCAGATGTGCTAATACAGCTAGGACATTTAAATTTCATGTTCACATACAGCTTTTTCCTTGGAGAACACACTCACAAATTTACATGACCCCCATGTAAATGGAATAGCATACATTACTTTAAATAAAAACAATGTATCTGAAAAGCAGAGTTCAAAGAATTTTACACAAACTTTAGCCATTTGGACAGCTGCTGCTTGGTCACAAATATTATATCTCAATATCAACCTTATTCTTCTGTAGTTTAAATGCCTTTAATTGTTCATAATCATTTAATAAACCATGTTTAATCTTCTCTAATAAACCATTTGAAATTGTGATTTTTTTTTAAATAAAATGTTTGTCAAAAATGTTTGAGAAAATATCCAAACAAACAAAAAACCGAATGAAAATGGCTCTAGACCTTCACACATACAAAATTCACCTTAGTCTGGCTAACACATCTGTAACCAGTGTCTGGGTGTTCCAATTATTTCTACAAAAACTACAGTAAGCCATATGCTAAGCTAAGACATGATAACTTACATGACTTACCATGTATAAATAAAGGTTAAATAATAATAATAATAATAACAATAATAATAATAATAATAATAATAATAATAATAATAATAATAATAAAATGCAAATTCCCACTCCCTGCACATATGAGTGATGGTTTGATGTCTTCAGTGAAACCTATGGGCTGAGGCACTGAAGTAATCTGCGCTTATTGTTTTCATGTTGGCACACTATTGGCGTTACACTGAACAGGCTACAATAGTGTTATTGTATTAGAAGTTACACACATGGTTTCAATTACATTTATCAAGAAATTGGATGGAACAAAAACCAGCATACACTGGCAGTCCTCGGGATTGAGTCGGGGAACCAATGCCATACAGTATATAGAGAGATTCTCTGGGTTCTTTTGTTCTTTTGACATATTGTTTGGTTGCGGGCTGTGTGTTCACAACAGGAAGGTTCTTTTTTTAAAACAACTCAGTGGAAAATCCCTGAGCTCCAAATGCCCATGGAAAAACAACGAGAGCGTAAGAAGAACTGAGAGCGAAAGCGACTGTGACATCGCGATGAAGACGATAGCGATGATGAAATGTAGGAGGTGGGAGTCCACTTGTCCAAGCGGTACTGACCATAGTGCAGGCTGCATTTCACACACTGTTTCTCACCCCAATTGTGAAAAATATTTCAACCGACGTGACATATACGCCAAGCACTTATGTTAAAAACAAAAGTGAAAGCTAAAAGGGAGGCACTCGTGCTTGAATGAAAATGTCAGATTAATAATAACATTTTATTAATAATAATTGCTCTTGTCCTCCTCCACGTAAAGCAGTGTGATACATCTGATCAAGGTGCAACAATACTCCAGAGAATTAACAACAGGAGTGTCTCATAATCTGTCTGTTCTGCACGCAGGCTGTTTCTGCATTCATATTGGGTCTAATATCATTTTTAACATTTAACAGCCCCTTGTCCCATCTGCAAAGGCAAAGGGCTATTCTTTAATCCACGTACAGATTTACTCATTGACTACCCAAAACGTCAGTGCTTTCAGAGCGCAGTTGCGTTCCTGGAATATCATTGTTATGCGTTCACCCGTGAGTCCACCGGGATCCGACATTTAAAACTCTGTTTTTGTTTTATGAATTAAAAAGACATACTTCACCCATACAATAACAAACTTCACCCATATTTTCTAAGCGCAATATCACGCGATGCGGTTTCGTGTAACCAACTCAGATAAGCCATGTACTGCTAGCTCTCCTGTTTCCAACCGGCCACTGAAACCACCTGTTTGAAAAAATTTTTACGGCACTTACCCAGTAGTGAAAATACGACGCAGACTTTCAACAATTCCATGTCACAGTTAGTGTGCATTCATCTGTATAAAGCAAATCAAATCAATGTAGTGGTATAATTATAACATATATAAACAATAGATTATAACCATCTTGGGTATAATGTCGCCTGCACTCACACTCGCCCATGGATTGCATAATCTAAACGAAGTATCCAGACCGTGTTTGCTTTGATCAGATACAACCGATGTGCAGCTATTAAATAGGACAAGAGAAGGGGAAGTTTCTGAGTGACTCGCTGAGTGACGTGAATACAACGAGATTACTTTCAGAAGGGTTTACAGGTTGACAATGATGTCAGTTAAGTATGCCCAACGTCTGTATATTATTATTATTATTTTTATTATTATTATTATTATTATTATTCCAAAGAAATAGTTAATGTGCTGCTGGTAACAAGTATGTTCACTGATACAAGAAACTGGTTCTTAATAAATCAAACCCCAAGCTACACAGATTGGTGTGTGGGTGAGGGTGTGGGTAGGCTGGGGTGTTCAGCATGTTCTTTAACTAAAGGAACCCTTCCTGACCTCCTCCACCCAACCACCTCCTCCCTTCACTGTTCACTTCTCAGAAGTATAGGCGTGTCCTCAGGTGATTACCACCTGAAATTCCCTTGGTTTGCAGTGATTGCAAACAGGGCCGTGAAAAAATATTTGCCCCTTTTTGATTTCTTCTATTATTGTCACACTGAATGGTTTCAGATCCATAGACAAAATGTAATATTAGACAAAAAGAACCAGAGTAAATACAAAACACGTTTTTAAAATAATTATTTATTTAATTTAAGAAGTTATCAACCACCCATATCACTTATGTGAAAAGTACTTGCCCCCTTAAACTTAATTTGATCCTAAATTTGATATCAGTCTTTTACATTGTTGTGGAGGAATTTTAGCCCAGTCATTTTTTAGCCTTTAATTCTGACAAATTGATAGGTTTTCAAGCATGAACTGCTCATCCAGGTCCTGGCACAGCATCTCTAGTAGGTTTAGCACTTTGACTAGGCTGCTCCAAAACTTTAATTTTGTTCCTCTTCAGCCATTCAGTTGTGAACTTGCTTTTGTGTTGTGGATCTTTGTATTGCCGCATAACCAAATTACACATCCGCTTCAGCTCATGGACAGATGACCAGACATTCTCCTTAAAAGTTTTCTGGTACAGAGCATAATTCATGGTTTCTTCAATAATGATGTCATCCAAGTGCCAAGGCAGCAAAGTATGCTGACACCATTAAACTACCACCACCATGTTTGACTGTTGGTATGATGTTCTTACTCTGAAATGCTGCATTTGTTCACAGCAGACATAATGGGACCTATGTCGTGTATGACGTATCTTTCCATGGACTATTTTCCCAAAAGACTTGCTACTCTCCCATGAATTCCATTTTTGCCCTGTCTCTTTCTTATTGTGAAATAATGAACACTGGCCATAGCTGAGACTAGAGAGGCCTGTAGTTCTTTGGGTGTCTTTCTTGGATCATTTGTGACTTCCTGGATGAGTTGTCGCTGCGGCCTTGGAGAAATTTTGGCAAGAAGGCCATTCCTGGGAAGATTCACCACTGTTCCAAGTGTTCTTCATTTGGAGATAATGGCTCTCACTGTGGATTGATGTCCCAGAACCTTAAGCCGGGCACCCACCGCACGCGTATCGGCCGCGAGCGCACTACGCGCGTATTACGCGCGTAACTGAAGCGTAGTTGAAGTACTGTTATTACAACGGCAGCGGGCGACGTCGTCTCCACCAGATGCGAACGCGTCGCGTACCGGCTGCGAAGCTCGCGCGACACAAGCGAACTGAAGCGTAGTTTTTCGCTTCAGTTCTATTTTTTCGGCTTGTCGCGCGTCACGATGGCCTGTTTATACACAGAAATATGCTCTAAAATGCTAGGTATACATGCTCTGATTTATATTTCATCCTTATATTACTGGGGGTGTGTCCCTAGTTACCTCCCAGATATTTTATAAGCACCAAAAAAAAAATACAAGCCTTTTCGTTTTGTAAAAATAAATAAATAAATAACTGGAACCTGGGGAAAAGGCAAACTTAGTTTCGCTGTCTTATTTTGCGGAGGGGGTGGGGTAAATTTGAAAATACACCACAGAAAGACGTAGCCTATCGCACTTGTACTTCAAAGCTTCCGGTGTTCATGGCGTTGTGGTGTTCATATCTCTTCAAGATTAAACTGTTACTGTCTTTTTCATGATTAGCTGATTTTACTAAATATGATCCTATAAATGTTTTGACGTGAATGACAAGACAACACGGGAATTCCCAATGGTTGATTACGGATTATTTATTATTATTATGATCATTACATATTCTTCATGAAATTGGCACGCTTGTTAACCAAGCAAATAAATCAATACAGTTTGAGATTGATTGTTATGCAGGCTACGTTGCGATTTAAGTTTATGGTAATTCTTGAAAGCGTTTACTTTCTCACGTATTTACAAGTTAACGAAATATTACCAAATTAACAAACTGAAAAAGGTCTCTCACCAAAGTATTCACTTAACCCATAATCAACAGTCCTGAACAAACATGAAATACACGATGTAATCCCACTGCAGACTGCGAGAGCTACTAGGAATATAGAGCTTTAAGCAAGCCTTTGCGCGACACAAACGGAACCGGTGGAGACACCCTACGCGCCGCGTCGTGCTGCTTCGCCGTGCTGCTTACGCGACGCTTACGCGACGCGTGCGGTGGGTGCCCGGCTTTAGAAACGGCTTTGTAACCATTTCCAGAGTGATATATTTCAACAACTTTCACAGCTCTTGTGTAAACTTTGTGGTGACTACTCTAAGATGGTAAGGTGCAATATGAGTGAAGTTCAAATGCAACATGGCTGGCTGCAATCAAGCCTGGCTATGTTCAATCAGCTGAATGTAATTATCCATTAAATTTGGTTATTTGGTTGAGCACTTAAGGGGGCAATTACTTTAATTACTTTTTTAATTAAATGAAATAAAAAATTTTTGTGTTTATTTCCCTTTGTCTAATATTACATTTTGTCTAAAGATCTGAAACCATTCTGTGTGACAAATATAGTATGTAATAGAGGAAATAAGAAAGGGGCCAAATACATTTTCACTGCACTTTTAAACAAATAGTTTTTAACACTGTTGGAAAGGAAATACTGTGGCTGTTGGTTAGCTCATCAGGGTAGGGCATTGTTCTTTTCTTCTGCATGGATGGGCTCCACAGTAAAGATCGCAATCCTGGCCAAGTCAATGCCGCCTGTGGCCAGTAGCCCTGCAGGGAGATATATAATTGGTGGCAGCATTGCCCTGGGTTAGGGGGGATTCAGGTGGCAGAGATCCACATCTTGTCACTCTGTAGCAACCCCCACTGTTCTTCTGAGTTGAAGGCAAAGGTTCGGAAAATGAGCACTGATGCACAGTGAAGTGTGTAAGTGGATAGTGACACAATTTTTGTTGTTTTTGCTCTGTACTCCCACATATGGGATTTGAAATAAAATAATGAATATGAGGTTAAAGGGCAACCAGCTTTAATTGGAGGGTATTTACATCCCATTTTGGTTGAAGTGTGTAGGAATTATAAGCCTTTTTATACATAGGCACCCCATTTTAGGGGAGCAAAATGAATTGGACAATTGGTTGCTGGGCTGTTTCTTGGCCAGCTGTGTGTCTTTGCATCGTTAGTTCATTGAGATGATTCTAGGTGTGGAATTTGCATTTGGAGTCTGTCGCTATTGTCTCTCAACATTAAAACATATTAACTGTCAGTGCCAATAAAGCAGGTCATCATGCGGCTAAAACATCTGAACAAGCAAGAATGCACTGGTGAGCTCAGCATAGCAAACAAAACCTAGTAGAAGACTATTGTAGTAAATGACCAAAGAATACTTTCAGTTGTGAAGAAAACCCCCCTTTCAATTGTGGAACTCTCTAGTATGTAGGCACAAATGTGTTATAGACAACAAAGAGAAGACATCAGCATCATCATACATCAGCATAACCTCGGAGGGTTCACCACAACATGCACACCATGAATAAGCCTCAAGAGCAGAACAGCCACATTAGAGTTAATTAAAATGTACCTTAAAAAACTGTAGAGTTCTGGGACAAAGTCTTACAGACAGATGAGAGAAGTATTAACCTGTACCAAAGTGATGGAAAGAGGAAAGTGAGGAGAAAGAAAGCAACTGCTCATCATCCAAATCACCCACCTCCCCCCATCTGTGAAACATGGTGGGGGTGATGTTTTGGCTTGGGCATGTATGGCTTCTACTGGAACTGACTCACTTGTCATCACTGATGATACAACTGCTGACAGCAGCAGCAGGATAAATTTAGAAGTGTAGCCTACAGAAACATTGTATCTGCTCAGATACAGCCAAATGCCCCAAACTCATTGGCTGGCACTTCATTTTGCTGCAGGACAATGACATACTGCTAAAGCAAACAAGGAGTTTTTCAGGGCCAAAAAGTGGAAAAATTCTTCACTAGACAAGTTAATCACCTGTCCTGAATTCAATGAACATGTATTTCACTTGCTGAAGACTAAAGGCAAATTATCTCAGAAAGAAACAGGAATGTAAAATGGCTGCAGTACATTTATGGCAGAGCATGATGTCAAGAAACTCTGATTCACCATTTGCCCATTCTGGGCCATTGGAAACTTAAAAGAAGAAACAGAGAGGGGCTGTGGGGGTGGCCATCTGAGGTGTGAACGTGTGTGTGTGTGTGTGTGTGTGTGTGTGTGTGTGTACGTGAGTGTTCTGGACATTCTGGCCATACCAAAATAAAGCGGAAGTTAGAGTTGACTTTGTAACTTTGCTTTATTATTGCTCAATCTAGTGTCTGCACATTGTAGCTCACAAACATGTTCATAATAGCCAAAACTATTTAACTTTTTATGAATTAATATCTTTTTACTCTGAGAAAGTGATTCAGAAGTTTATTTACTCTGTCTGAAATTGCATTTCACAAGCACATGATGGCGCCATTGTCCTAATAACAGCATATTCTTTCCTATGAGTGTTTTAGCTGTGGGTTAATGGTACCACTTTCCCCTTTACCTCTATGCTTTTTTATAATGGCTGAATCAGGGTCAGTAATCAAAAATAAGATTCTGAATCCAGTCTGACATGTTTTTCTCCTCAGGCCACAGCCTAAGGCACTTCTGAGTGCTGTTCGTGTGGTGGGCGGCGGCCTCTTTACACAGGGGAAAGACATGATTCAGAACTGCCAGCAGTGCTGATGACACTCACCTTGAAAACCATTCACATTGTGATTAGTCATAAGTTCGCTTCCTTTCGTGTTTAAAGCCTGATTCATTAGCAGCCTACATGACACAGGCGAAAAGACCATGCATCATCGCTTCTTTTCAACTCTGAGGATTTACTGGACTTTAAATATTTTAATTTGCATTTAAAAAGGGATGTTCTATGCACACTCTTAGTGGCCCATGGCCAGCATCTAACACTAAATCAAGGTGGGGAAATGTAGAGTATGTGAGGACTTCTTAACCTCCTACCCTTTACATTAGACATCAGAAGCATTTTTTCCACATTCTGAGAATTTTAATCGGTCATATCAAAAATGCTTTCATTTTCTGTAATGTATTATATGGCGAACAATTTCTTTTTCATTTTAATTGATTAAGCTGTAGACTGGCAGGTGAAGTGAGTTGGGTCTTAATTGCTGTAAGTGTGGACAGCTGGTCATTGACACCATCAGAGGATACTGAACAAAGCAAAGGGCACTGAGGACACTGGGCGCACCTGCACTGTGGTAATATTTAGAAAATTGGAAGACAACTTTCTTCGACAAACTTAACTGCGGAAGCATTTGGCTGAAATGCTGTAATTCACAGACCAGCTGTCTGCACTTCTAGAAATTTCAAACCCCAGAGTGACTTCAGCTTATCAGTCAACTGTTGAAAAATGTAAC
This sequence comes from Anguilla rostrata, assembly GCF_018555375.3. NCBI lineage: Eukaryota > Metazoa > Chordata > Actinopteri > Anguilliformes > Anguillidae > Anguilla > Anguilla rostrata. Next base: position 13,069,044 of record NC_057947.1, read on the forward strand.
CGACACCTAAGTGACTAAACTGCCTCAGCAATAACTAAGCATTCATTGTCAAGAATTGACTTGACAGATTGCATAGTCTTCCTGTTTATATGATATTATAGCCATTCTTATCTTTTATATGCATATCTATTTTTGATGTAATGTGTTGGCTGAGTTGATGAATCATTGTGAGCTCAGAAGGATGCCCTGAAGGTCCCATAATCTTAAATTTATCCTTTGGCTATCTCAATGGGTATACAGCACAGCACAGTACAATACAAAACACAAACATGAAACAGATAGAGTATTAATGAACATAAAGGTTACCAGCAACATGTCTGGTATGCTCTGCCACATCATGCATCCTTTGTTTAAATTGATATATAATGTATGTATTGGAGTTCAGCCTGGTAAGTCTGTGACTATGGTAATGTTGGTGGTCACATGGAGTGTATCTCAGTAAAACAGTGATTTAGCGGGCCAGTTGACCTCTGACCCTGGTGTGTGTAAATCTCCCCTTGTGCCGCAGTGCCCGTGCTAGCCCTGTTCTCCAGCCCAGATGAGGCCCTCTGAGGAGATGTGTGTGCAAACACCATAACTCACTGGCGCAAGTATTTAATGGAGTCAGAGTCCACATCCCAGTCGAGAGAGGGAGCCTCTTTCACCCCGCACAATGTCAGACCCTACATCCATCCTGACCAGGACAAAGACACGGCCTGAAGATGCAAGTACGTATGTACGATATAGATCTCCCCTGCTCTTTCTCTCTCATTCTGTCTCGTGGTGAAATTTGTCAGGGAATTTTTTTATTGGCACCCAAACAGAGGCTATTTCAAAGACTCATTTGACCAGGGCTGACTTGAGGTAAGAACCCCGCTTGGGCTGTGAGGGTCGGGCCTCTCCTGGTTAACTTCTGCAGTGCTCAGTCTGACAGGTTCACTGTAAATATATTAATCACACTGCTTACTGTTACTGGTGCCTTAAAAGTGGAAACCTGAGGAGGAGCCGGCCCCAAGATGCCCGATTAGCAGGATTTATGTGCATTCCTGTGCCCCCCCCACCCCTCAACTGTCTCTAAAATCTGCATTTGAACTTGACATTTTATGGGTGTTGAGCGAAATTTCAGAGGGTAGCCAGATCACTCATTTCCAAAAGAGCGTGCTATTTCACCAGTGGAATAGGAAAGGAAAACTTTCCGGGTGGTTGTCTTATTTTTACCGAAAAGGAGTCCACAGCAATGTGTCAGGAGAGCAGTACTAGTCTCCATATCAACGGAGTTGATTATTAGCAAAAGCATGAGGCGTGAACTTGGTTCATTTGATGAGGAAGTGAATTCTTTATATTCTTGATGTTCAGTAACGCATGAAGGCAATGTTTCTTTGCTGGATCTTATACATTTTTGCGCTTTCAGAACAAAAATGTGGGTAACTACAGCATGAACATTCAGTGTCTAAGTGAAGTAAGTTCATGCGAGCCAGTTAGAGTCTAATGAAAGGAAAAAGGAAAATGTTCTGGTGTTGGTGCCACAGCCTGCCACGTATTAAATCAACAGAGCATTCATGCAGTAAGAGAGAGAGGGAGGAGGAGAGCCAGAGTTCTGGAGCTCCAGCGATTCATTGTCTGAAGTGCATAACCAGCACCTCCTCCCTGTCACCCTGTCACAATGGCTCATTGTGCGGGTAAAGACCAAGCAATGGACATATTTATGGCCCTGTTTGCTTTAGAGTCCCCCAGTAAACACACCGATAGTGTACTTTAAAATTAGCCACTGTTGGTAATGTGGGCCATGCTCACACACACACACACACACTTGCACACAGCTCCAGCAAACCTAATTAATAGATTCTACAGGGGAGAGTGTACACAAAGAGCTCTTGTCCTGCTGCGTTAATAATGAAATGGGCCGGTCGCGGGCTCTGGGCTGGGTTGCTATGGGTACACACGAGGAGGAGGGGGTCACTTTGCTTAGAGAGAAGCAGAGGAGAGGAACAAGTGGATAGACCACGTCTTTCCTTGGCATTCCAGCTCAGATTCCCAGAGATTAGGAG